>NW_013617544.1:0-29917 GCF_000695525.1 Brassica oleracea var. oleracea | reverse complement strand
TTTTTCTTAGATTTTTTTTTGAAATCTTTTTTTTCTGATTTTTTTTTTCCGTTTGTGTGTTGTGAGGAAGAGAGTTGTGGGAAATGACATATATATAGAGAAATTTTCGAGTTGGGTAGTTGAAATATAACAACGATTTTACAAGGAATGTTTTACATGGATTTTACATGGTTTTAACATAATATTTACAACGACTTTACGACGAAATTAGGTAAGTTAAAGCACATTGAATACACATTTTCACCTAAATATAACGGTAACATGTTTCGTTGTGATGTCGATGTAATGATTACGACGTATTTCTCATTTCACGTACTTTCGTCGTAAACTTACATGGATTTTACGACGAACATTATTCGTCGTAAATTTACATGGCGTTTACTATGAAATTTGGATTCCTCGTAACTGCGTTGTAAACACCATGTAAATTTACGACGAAAAATTTTCGTCATAAATCTTCGTTGTTATGGGCACGTTTTCTTGTAGTGCTCAGATCTGAGTCAAACTTTGGAAAACTTCTCAAAAGACACTTGGAAGACTCTCGGAAGACTTCTTAGGAAGTCTTCTAATGCATTTTATGCTAGAGACTTCCCACGAAGTCTTCGGGAAGTCTTCCGAAGTTTTTTCCCCAAAGTGGTACAAATTTTGGATATGTATTTTGTGTATTTTACATATTAGATTCAAAAAAGTTATAGATTCAACTTAATGTGATTGTTTTGTTTATTATTTAAGCATAAATTTTTATTTTTGAAGCTTTCTTTGTTTTGAAGTCATTTGAATGCTTTTGAATATGGAGATTTTTTTCAGATATGAGTCAGACTTTGGAAGACTTCACATAAGACTCTTGGACTCTCGGAAGACTCTTGGAAGATTTCCTAAGAAGTCTTCTAATTTATTTTATGCTAGAAGACTTCCCACGAAGTCTTCGGGAAGTCTTCCGAAGTCTTCTGCCCAAAGTGGTAGAAAGGAATGATGTCAAGTGGAGTCCAAGCTTATCTATATTGAAAGAATGATATCTAGCTCCATGTGTAATCGTTTTGTTTATGCTCCGTTTTATGATTTGTATGTGTACTATATTAGTTGTGAATTATTTTGTAAACTTGAAGAGATGTTAATCAAAAGAATTTGGTAATATGTTCATATTTTGCCATTATTGAAGTTATTGATACAACATACCAATAAATTTTTTTAACCATTCTTCCCACTCATAATAGAACACAACAACATAAAAACTTAGTTGAATTTACTATAACTAAGAGAGAAGACTACACAAGAAAACTTAGTCAAATTCACAAAAGATCAAACTTGAATTTTAAGTGAAAGTTGAAATTTTAAATCTCAAGTAAGTTAGAAGGTATACTTTATGATCTAAAAAGATACATTAAACCACATGGCTTGATATTCTTGAAGTTTGTTAACACTTTTGAAAATTTAAAACATACCTTGAATTTACTTAACACTCTAGAAAATCTAACGTAGAAGACTTCTCCAAAAATCTTCTCGGACAAGCTAGAAACATTAGTAAACATAAATATTTGAAATCTCGTAATTATCATCAAATAAGTTATGAATTTCATCCAGGAACCCCAATATTGACTAATACACATAAATTAATAAGAAAATATTAAAAAGTCATTTAAATATAGAGGAAATGAAAGTTTATTAAACAAGGAAGACTTCATAAAAAGTCATTTTAACTATTTAAGTCATTTTTGCAATTGAAAATTTACGAAGGAAGACTTCTTAGGAAGTCTACTCTACAAAAGATATCTTGAGAAGTCTTCCTTTGTAAATATTGGCTTACTTTTGAATTCGAAAAATATTCGAAAATGCTAGAAAAGACTTCTTGAGAAGTCTTCTCGGATAAACAGGTTAGTTTTGCAATTGACCAAAGTTTGTCAGAAATTTAACTTTTTATAGAAGACTTCTCGGGGAAGACTTCTATAGAAGTCTTTTGAAAATTTTCTCAATGTCGTAAGAAGTCTATCTGAGAAACTTTTGCAATTGATTATATTTGACTTTTCCAGAGAAGACTTTTCTAAAAGTTTTCCGTCAAAAGACTTCTATAGAAGTCTTCTTTCGTAACCAAAGGTATGACCAAAACCCGGAATAAAATTTGAGAAGACTTCTTTAGAAGTCTGCTTCCAGAAGACTTCTCAAGAAGTCTTCTCATTAATATTAAATGTTTTACTATTAATTTTCAATTGCAAAAGTAACCCACGCAGACTTCTTGCGACAGTGAGAAGACTTCGGGAAAACTTTAAGAAGACTTCTATAGAAGTTTTCCCTTGGAAGACTTCCCGAGAAATCTTCTATGAATTCAAATTTCTGACAAACTTTGGTCAATTTCAAAGCTAACATATTTATCCGAGAAGACTTCTCGAGAAGTCTTCTCTAGGATTTTTCAGTCTTTTTTCTTAATAAAGAAAAGTTAGAAGACTTCTAGGGAAGTCTTCTTGATGATGAACACATTTATCGAAGTCTTCCTGAAGTCTTCTAAAAGTCTTCGCGAAACAGATCTGAGAAAGAAAAAAAACGATTTCATACCTTGAACCTGTGAGATGTCTTGCTTACCTTCTCCAAGCACCTAGAACTTCACTACAAAAGCTATCAAGTCGTTAATGACCACGAATCATGAGCTTCAATGTCTCTATGAACCTTACAAAGCTTAGAATCAAAATCTTGGTTTTTTGGATGAATTTGAAGAGCGAGTGAAAGAGATGTGATTTGTGTGCATAAATAATGAGATATGAAGAGTAAAAACTTGAAACTTTGGTGCATTAAGAGCTTCAAATTGGTTGTTCATGGTGGTTAGTGTATTGATGGCAATGACAATATTTTAAATACTTGGTGAAGATGAGGATGATAAAGTAAAAGATTCATTTTCAAAAGAAAAATATAATAATGTCATTTTCGTGAATAATTTGAACTTTTAGGGTGAATAGGGGAAAAAAAGTTTCAAAAAAAACATAGGTTATTTATGTGTTTGACTTGAAATTTTAGGTCATATTTGAAAAAAGTCCTTAATTTTTTGTATCAATTGTTCAAAATTATTTACTATTTGTTCATCCAATATTTTTTGTGTTAGAAAATCAAATATCTGAAAACTATACTATCATATACATATTCAAAATAAATTCAAAATCTGAAGGAAAAAAAAAAGAAAGGAAATATATATGCAGTTATAGTTTTTAAATCATTTCTTCTTCTTCTTTTTTGATGAAATTTTAAATTTATTGATCATCACTGAAAAAGAATAGTTATGTACAAAGGACTAAAGATTTAAAAAGATGAACAAGAATCCTAAGACCTATGTATGTGTTGTGTACCACTCTTGCATAAAACCTCTCAAACGTTGCTTCTCCCAATATGTGGTAGCTAAAAACCGATTACGAACAGTTTTATCAATGATCTTCGCCAGTTGGTGATGCTGTCTAGGTTTCTTGAGATGCCTTCTATCATTTCTTTCCCTCCGGATCATATATATTGTAGCTTGAAACACTAATTTTTTTTTTTAATCATTTCACTAGGTTAGAATTTCTAGAGTTATAAAATTATCATTTTATATGACCTTATATGTTCCAAAAAAATATGACCTTATATAATAATATATTACATAACTAAACCTTTTATAGGAATACAAGAGACGTAAAATTTTAGTTTCATAGAATGATTCAGACATGGTAATATATAACATTTCACAAAAATATATTCAAATAACTACAAAGCTATATACAAAACAAAACAGAGACATTAGAAACTTTAAAAATTTGTTAGATGCAAATTTGTTCAAATTTGGAAAACATTGTTTTGGCTCTAAAAACTCAGATTCGTGTGTCAAAAAAAGATTACAACTTTTTTTACCATGAAAAGACATAAACTTTATAACTTGCATTGTTGTTTCTTGCTTTTATGTTAATTGCATATACGTTATGAGCTCATGGTGGTTATACATTTACAGGTTTTGGATCTTACATATGTGAAACACCATGAATTTGTACGATACGGTTTGGCGTTTTTGAGAGTTTGCAGCAAAAGGAGATGATTGCACACTTAGTAAGTAACAATAATAGTGCTTACCACTAATATAAAATGTATTAAATAGCTTGCATTTTCAAATTTCGTACTACCTCACCCAAACTATATAATATTGTATACATATCAATCTGTTAATATAAACACAACCATTAAAATCTCAACTTAATAAATCTTAACGTTCATAAATCCTCTACACCCAAAAAAAAACTTAAAAACCATCAATGTTATTATACATCTCTCTTGCAAATCTAAACATGAAATACATACAATGAAATATACGATTATATAGTAATATACATCACACGACAATCATATTCCGCGCGTAGTGGGGACCGACCCTAGTACAATTATAAATAGATGTTAACTCAGCATCTGCTCACTCTCTTCTGCTATTTTACTTCGCTTGTAATAGGCCTCTTTGAGGTCTGTAATTTTTTGTTTCAAAAGGTTGAGGTCTATAAGTTACCCCTGCGATAGTGTAATTTTGGAAAAAATGGTATAAATCTTAATATTTTACCAAAAAATAAATAAATAGATGTTAACTGAGTTTAATTTATTTGGTAAACGTGTTTCAGACTTTATGCAATGCTTGTGGGGTAAAGTTCAGAACAGTGGAAGAGTGGAAATCCAAAATTAATTATTGATTGATTGTTTTTTTTGACAAAGAGTTATAGATTGAATTGTATTTGTATTTGATTAAATATAAATAAAAAGAGAAAAAATGACTGTTAATTAGGCATATATATATGTGTGTGTGTGTGTGTGTTTCTGATTAAACTCTAAAAATATCAAAAGCTTTTCAATTGTATTCAAATACTTTAAAATGCTTAATTCACTAGGATATTTGCATAGCTGATGAACTTTTGTGCCTAGATATCTTTCTTATTGGCATTGGCATTGTCTGAGAATCTTGTGAGACTTGTTTTGATTCCAAGTCACAAGTCGATGGTTTCTCTGCAGGGCCGGGCAAAAACAAAATTTTACCCTCTAAGATTTATATTTATAAAATTTATAAAATATTTATAAAACTTAATTATTAATATTTTGTATTTTTGTGATGAAAATAAAACTATATACATATCAAATATTTTTGGGCCCCTTTCAATTTTATTTCTTATATTAATAATTTTTTTAATAAAAATATAGATTTATAAAAAAGTTTGGCCCCTTAACTATTAATATATGGAGAGACACGAGCTTGGGTCCGGGGTGGTTGCACCGCTTGTCCCCCCTATTCAGCCGGCCATGTTACTCTGTTCACTCTGCTACTCGTACGTCTTTCGCCAAGTAAGCAAATGTGTAATTAATGAGATAACTTACATTGATGAACAACCACATGAAACCAACATGAGAGCAGAGAAAACAAAAAACCAACGGGATCTAAATCGGTCACGATGAAATTAACAGCTAGAAATGTCCGAGAAAATATTCTTTAAACATAAAAGATCGGAAAAAGTTCTTACGAGAAATTTTACGGCGATTTACAAGTTCTACAAAACAAGTTTCCGTAAAACAAAATTCAGAAAGTTTCCGCGGAACAATCTTATAGGGAAATCTATAAGATAATCTTCCTCAAGATAACTTTCAGAACGTCCACATGGAAAAAATTATGTAAAACAAACCAAGAAATTCTGAAAGTTCACACAAACAGTCCCCAAATCGCCCACATAGCTTCTCACACTCTCAAATCGCTCACATAGCTTCAAACAAGCTCAAATCGCCCACATAGCCTCTCCAAATCGCCCACATAGATTCTCACACACTCAAATAGCCCACATAGCTAGCTCAAATCGCCCACATAGCTCTCGTGAGCTCAAACACCCACATAGTCTGGCTCAAATCGCCCACATATATCTAGTGAGCGCAAATCGTCCACATAACTAGCTCAAATCGCCCACCTAGCTTCTCGTGAGCTCAAATCACCCACATAGCCATCTCAAATCGCCCACATAGCTCACACAAGCTCAAATAGCCCACATATCTCACACAAGCTCAAATCTCCCACATAGCTTCTCGTGAGCTCAAATCTCCCACATAGCAAGGTCAAATCGCCCACATAGCTCTCGTGAGCTCAAATCGCTCACATAGCTTCTCACACTCTCAAATCGCCCTCATAGGGCTCTCTGAGGTTTAGTGAGACTTTCGTTGTGCTCTCAAAGACTTGTTTTCTCGTTAATGTTCAAATCAATCGTATAAAACGATAACGGTTAACTTAACACCATTTTTATCTTGTTTAAATGATTGGTCCGCATTGTCCCATAGGACCAACGGTATGGGAACCAACATCGTATAAATCCATGATTTCTCCGAAAATAATCGTAAAAACTTTTAAGTCGAAATGGCCCGAGAAGGTCTAAAACGCGACAAAAGCCCACTTACGGTTCAAGACGAGAACATGCCCAAAATAAATGACGGATTATTTGATTTCGACAGAAAATAAATGGAAAAGAGGATAAATGTAAAACTTCCAAGATAAACATGAAGATTGAGAAGATAAGGAAGATTTCCGCGAAGAGATAGACTCAAATCATGGGAGGAAAGGGAAAGACGGCCGACCTTGGAGGCATTTATAAGAAGAGCTCAGGCGAGGAGCACGGGGGACATATTTTTTTCTTAGCAACTTAGCACTTAGAGCAATTTTAGGCACTTTCGTTTTTGTTATCGAGCTACGACTCAACTAGGTTCAAAGTTTAGGTGGTTAGAACTATAGATATCGCTGACAGGTCTTGAAGCCGAGGCTTTTATGACCTATTGTACGATCGTTACGCTCATACAAATTCGAAATAAGAACATCCTTACTTTGCTCTCAATTTTTTATTTATTTTATTTTGTCTGTTTTTCGTAATTTAATCACTTGTCGGTGGCTTAGAAAATTTCTAAACCTCAAAGAAAATAAGGACTTTTTTTGTTTCCTCCGTTCATTGTTATCGACAGTGCGAATTTCAGTTCCTACAGTCCATTCACTTCATCAACACTAGTGTAATTTCATCAGCATCATCAAGCCCTAAACAAGTCTCCCCGAACCCATGGATCAAGGCATTAACAAATTCAGCTGTAGAAATGCCACAAGCAGACTGTGATTTCACAGATGAAACCAATGTATTGGAAGCGCCTCAGCATCTGCATATTGCTCTCAAGGCTTCAGTTCTAAGCTAAGAACATCAAAAGATAATATACACAAATATAAGAACCTCAAAAGCAGGAAACTTCGTAAGCAGTGAACATAAGACTTATCTGGACCATTTATATGAATGATATTGTGTTTGGTTGTGCGGAAGTGTGTACTCGTTCGCTTGTGCTCATGGGGACGTGCACCACTAACCCACGCATATCGTCTACCCACGAGCCACTTGCGATGTGATTGTATGGTAAGTGTAAACGTCACTGGTGATGGAATGTGATTGTATTTTATCATCTCCTTCTGAACAATATTACTAATGAAAGTCATTTATTAACATGTGTGTTTGTATATATTTCACTGATCTGATGCTGGACCCAGGCGAGAACAGGGGCGGACCCACCTTAGAAAGGGGATATAAGAGCAAGTCCATTGGTTAGAAATCCTAATGGATTCTAATGAATAAATTAGTAATTAATTTTGTGATTTCAAAAGTTTAGAACATTTGCTACTCTAATTAATTTTCTGATCTTCCAATGCGAGAAACTGTTTGAAGTTTTTAAATATTTTTTTTAGCTGATAAGGAGAAGGAAGAAGAAAGAGGTCCACAAGAGAGAGAGGGGACATGAAGCTCTCTTCTATACATCAAAGCTGAAGCTCTCTTCTATACATCAAAGCTTGCTCTGAAAAATTAATGTAGGCATACTGCCCTGCAACCCACGCAGCCTACACAGAAGATAGAATATGTTTTAAAATAAGCTTGACAAGTTACGGCATCCGTGTGATGAAACCAATATCTCACAGCCACCTAGAAAGTTAAGGATGACAAAAACTAGTTAACAGAAACATCTAAACAGGCATATCCTACCCCACAAAAGGCATCCATCAAGAAACATAAGAGGATAGTGATTCAGTCACAGTGATCACAAAGTAGTAGTACAGAAATTCAAGCATTTGGAGACAAAGATGAATCAATTGACAAGGAATGATTTTCATAACATAAACGAATGAGAAGGGGGACTAAACAAATGCATAAATAAAAATGAATAGAGGTATTATTTTCTTAACAGAAACGAATGAGAAGGGGGTCTGAACAACCAAAAGCAGTAACTAAATCCTTGGCTCTAAGATGACCAGCTGGGCTGCTGAATTCAGGAAAAACATGTTGCAGTAGCATATTCTCCAGCTCGGATTTGTAGGGTTCAGCTTGCCTAAGTTTATCACAAAGTGTCCCAACAGCAAGTAGAGCACCATCCTTTTGGCGATAGGGCTTCTGTTCTAGAGGTGCTTCACCAAATCTAATCCAGAGAAACAAAGTAATTATATCACGTCGCAATTGAAGTTACAGCTTGAGGGTACCTATTAAATATGCCCACGATGAACTGTATGAATTTGGGGAAGTGTCTTTTCCACGCTTTCTGACCAGCTCAGTCACAAAGTCCATATCTGTAGAGCAAGTAATGTTACTATTTAAAAACATGTTTTATGATCATCAAAATTAGACAACGAAGACTTCAAGGACATACCATAACCCTTCCTCACATCATGCGGGTCTTCATCCCAAAGTACTTGGTCATCATTATTGAAGCACATTAGAGGGAAAATGATCTCAAATAGTAGAACATCAAGGTGGGGCTGCAGTAAGGTCTACATGCTATTCTTCGGGATACTGCATAGAGACACAACAAGTCAATAAGAAAACTGGTACCCCAAACATGATAAAGGAACCGAGATACAGATAAAGCCTTTATCAGTTTTCAAGGAAACAATAGAAACTGCAACTAGAAATTAATTTTACCCAAGCCTCTATCTGTGGCTGTGATTAAGGTTGTGAGAAGAGGTATATATAGATCATCTTCTCCGATTGAATGAGAGATCGAGATCAACTCCACAAAGTCGCGCTTTCTCTCTCTCTCTCTTTCTCTCTCTCTCTGCTCTGTTCTTCAATCTTCAACGAGAGGAGATCAAAGATGGAGTACGAACAGGACCAGCCTTACATTGATCATGACGAGGAGATTATGTACACAGGAGGACGCATGGGCCGTTATATCAGCCTACTTCGTAGAGAAAGGTCTCGTTCGTCAGCAGATCGATTCGTTCGATATCGTCGACGAGTCGTCTGATATCGAGATCCGACCTGAGTCCCAGCACAATCCTAGCCACCAATCTGATTTCGCCGAGGTTCTCTAGCTGCTACGGATTTGGCGATGGAGAGCAAGACGAGAGATTTCTCAGACAGAAAAGAAAAGCATCGAGGAAGAGGGAGAAGAGAGAGACGACCAATACCAACATGACACGTATGGGGTTTTTAGCAGTTCCAAAACCTCTTTGTTAAGAGGTGCTTTTATAGTTTTATCTCCTTTTATGTACTTTTTTATTTAGTTTTTTAAGTTTTTTTTTAAAAACCCCTTGCTAAAGCCTCCCGATATGGAAGTGGTCTAACTTTCTTGTGATCTGTAAGACAAAAAAAAGATATCTAGCTCTTTTGGTTTAAGTGGCTTTATGTGCCCCCACTTGATTCTAAATCCGGAGCCCCTTAAAACCGTTCTTACTCTCTTTTTTAATAGTCTTTCGACAATTTTCTACGTACTTTTGTTACCATTTCATACAATAATGTCTCTCTTTTTTTCTTTTTTTTTTGCTACATAAAATTACTCTTCTTTTCTTTACGAACTTTTTTTTCTTTTGAATACTAAATTTTCCATAATAAAAACTATAATTTATTCTAATTTCACTCTAACAATTATTACCATTATTTTAAAATTTTCAATACTTAGATTAATAAAACTAGAAGGAATAAAGGTTGTAACTATTATACGCAGTATATAATTTATAACATTACTTAAAAGGAAGATTTAAAATTATGAAAATTAATTATGAAAAAGTATGAAAATTATTATTTATTTGTATGGTTCATTTAAAATAAGATGTAATACTTTAGTGACTAATGTAAGTTTAAAAAAAATCTAATTCACTAAATTATTTAATATTTTAATTATATTTTCTAATTGTGTTATACTATATATTATTTTCTAGATGTGCCTCTGAATAAGAAGAGGGAAGAGGGAAGAGTCCAGATCGGAGATGTTTTCTAAAAACTAACAAGCATATATCAGGTAGGGTTAATCTCGTAATGATGATGATGTCTTGAAAAACAGGTGTAAGACTAATGTTTTTAAACCCGACCCAGACACTGAACCGGACGATTTACTGGGTTGCTGTGTCACTGGGTCGACCGCAGGTAAACCGCGGGTTAATAAATAAATAAATTTTATTATATAATAATATATTAGCTATGTAAATAAAAAAAATAGAAACTAAAGTTTAATATTTTTTAAATGTTTTTTAAGAAAGTAAAATAATAGTTTGGATATGTATATATTTTATGTTTAAAAACATTTAGAAAATACTTAATTTTAGTTTTTATATTTTTATTTTCATTTGACATACAAAATATCAAAAAAATAGTTTAAACTATTTAAAAAATTTTCTAACAAGGTAAGATGTATGACATCTAAAAAAATCAAGACATAAAATTTATAAATATTTAAATGTGTAATGTGAATAATAAATTATACTTTAAATACAAAATAAACCAAAAGTAAAAGATCATTATAATAAGTTTTTTAATAACGAAAATAAACTAACACCAAATCACATCAACTAATTTTGGTTTTCTCTACCATCGTTCATTTCATTTTCTTTAGGTGGCATAGTGAAATCTTCGTCAAAATCTAAAAATTACAAATATAAAATTGAAAAGGGAAAACCTAAATTTTTTTTAATCATCGCCTAATTTCTTAATTGGAAATTTATAATATAAAACATAATCTTAAAACATAACTAAAAACTAGAAAAGGAAATTAAAGTTATTTATTGGTTCAACCGGTGGTTCAATCGGTATCGAGTTCTGGGTTTTACTGGGGTTTATGGGTTTTTGCGGGTTTCTAAATATTGGGTTTTTCACAAAACCCAAACCGAATTTTTTCTGGGTCACCGGGTTTACCGGTTCAACCGCGGGTCCGGGTCGGGTTTCAAAATACTGACTAATACGTTGAATTATCTACTTTCTATAGAGTCGATAAGACAACTAAAAAACGGGAATAATGAAAATGTTAAGCAAAAGAAAGAGATGTATTTTTGGGAACCTATAAGTTCACCAAACAATATATATTCGTTATTTTATATTCAGTATACTTTTAGAAAAGAAAAGAAAACATTATTAATTTATATCATGATTTTAAAATAAAGTAAAAAAGTAAAAAAAATAAAAATAATACTAGATGCAAAAAAATTATGTTTTTAACGCCGTCAGTAAAACACTACACTTAACTCTAAATCATAAATCCTAAACCCTTGCGTAAACCATAAACCCTTGGATAAACCATAAACCATTGGATAAATTCTAAACCCTAAATCAAAAACACTAACCACTAAATCTTAAAAACACTAAACCCAAAGGTTTAAAGATTATGATTAAGGGTTTAGTATTTTTAAGATTTATTGGTTAGTGTTTTTGATTTAGGTTCTAAGATTTATCCAAAAGTTTATAGTTTACCCAAGGATTTAAAGTTTACCCAAGGGTTTAGAATCTACCCAACGGTTTAGAGTTTACCTAAGAGTTTAGGGTTTAAGATTTTGAGTTTAGGGTTTAGTGTTTTGCTGACGGCGTTACAAATATTTTTTTTTGCATCTAGTACTTTTATTTATTTATTTTTTTTTAATTTTAAAATCATGATATAAATTGACAATATTTTATTTTCTTTTCTAAAAGATATCGAATATAAAGTAACGATTTTTTATTGGTTGGTGAACATACATGTTCACCTAGGGGGTGCCCAAGAATAGCTCAAAGAAAAAAGGTATTTAAGTATGAATTATTCTTGGATTCACTCCTAGGATGAACTTTTAGGTTCACCAACCAATAAGATTTCGTTATTTCATATACGATATCTTTTAGAAAAAGAAACAAAATATTGTCAAGTTATATTATATTTTTTAAAATAAAAAAAAGTAAAAATAAATAAATAAAAAATAATAATAGTTACCAAAAACTAATTAAAAAAATATTTGTAACGTCGTCAGCAAAACACTAAATCCTAAATTCTAAACCCTAAACCTAAAATCCTAAATCCTAAACCCTTAGGTAAATCCTAAACCTTTGGATAAATCATAAAATCTAAATCAAAAAAATTAGACACTGAAACAATAAATCTTAAACCCTAAACCCTTAAGTGTTTTAGTGTTTACTGTTTTTGATTTATAGTTTAAGATTTATCCAAGGGTTTAGGGTATACCTAAAATTTTAGGGTTTTGGATTTAAGGTTTAGTGTTTTGTTGACGACGTTAAATTTTTTTTTTAATTCTATTTTTTTTGTAAATACTATTATTTTTTATCTTTTTATTTTAAATACATAATATAACTTGACAATATTTTGTTTTTTTTTCTAAAAATATCATATATGAAATAACAAAATTTTATTTGTCGGTAAAGCCAGGGGTTCCGAGAATAAGTTTTAAGTATACCTTACATGAAGAATCATATATTTTTCGTTTTATTTTCTTTCTGTTTGGCGCGCGTGTGTGCTCGATCGCTGGTCAATAGGAGCACTGACCCATGCTCCATTACCAAACGAGCCACTTGCAACAAACAAGTGTGCCTTCAAGTACAACTCTTCATATAATAACCCTTAATCCAATTTATATCTGGAGTAACTATTTTTTTCTTTTCTTTTGGAGTTTTTGAGTGTGCTCGTATTCCATGGTCGGTGGGAGCTCTGACCCATGCAGCCATGCTCATATACCAACGAGCCACTTGCAACAAACACGTTCAGTAACAGTTATCATATTCTTGTAAAAAATATTTAATCAACCAGGCCAAACTTCAAAGTGGTTTTAGGCTTTTAGTGCTTAACAAAGGTTGTTTTTTGTGTATTCCAATTTTGTTTTTCAGTAATTAAGTGGTTAAAAAATAAGTGGTTAAAGACAAGATATTTCAAAGACTTCTTACAGACGCATTAGACCATGAATATCTGGGGTCCTTAATAAGGGTTTTAAACAAAAGTAATGATTTAATTAAATCAAAATTAATTAAAAAGAGAATAATTGATTCTTAGCTTAGGTTTATTGTGATCGATTTTTAGGGTGGTTCCCAACCACGTGTCAGCAAAGCACTGGACCTATTATTTTTTCCTTTTTTTCTTTCTTTTGTTTTATCACCGATTCATCTTCTTGTTTTCTCCGTAAGACGAAAGAGGCAAATCGACGACCTCTCCTCTGACTTCTTCGTCGAAACCGAGGATCGAAACCGAGAACGACTCTCTTGGTCCTAACGGAGTCTCGTCCCACTTGTCTCGTCTTCTTCGTTAGGAGAAGTACCCAAAGCCACGACGGACGACGACTCTGTCGGTGTTGACGGCGTCTCCTCCGTCTTGCTCACGATCTTTTCAATTTAGAGATAAGTTCCCAAATATTTAACTTCACCTCATCCTTCTCATTTCAGTTTCAACCTTGTCGTTTCAATATCTCGGGTTACGATTACGGTTTTTTAGTTTTGTGGGTAATTGTAAAGGTTTGGTCTTTGATCGACAATTGTAGGCTTCTTACATGTTTATTGGGTTTTGTCTGATTGTTTAGTTAAAAAGTCATGAGGATACACTGATTGTTTATTGGTGGTTAAGGTGAAACAGGTTTGTAAAATGTGTAGATCAGATTAGACATTAGCTTTGAGTGTAGAATAATTTGGTCTGAAATCGCTGTAGGTCGTCTTCTGATCTGTTCAAGTTGACATGAAGTTAAGAGTGTCGTGTAGTGTGATCTGTTTTCTCGCTAGATCATCTTCTAATTTGTTCATATTGACTTACTACGGTAGTAGGAGAACAATAGTGTATTGCTTCCTATTGCTTTTGATTTGGTCATTGCTTTTCTCGTTTCATGTACCAACCGTGACTTGTTTCCATTGATTTGTTATGAATATGCAGAGACTTGTGTTTGATTATACGGTTATTTGGTCATTGTTATGAATATGCTTTTGATTTGGTTATTGTTATGAATATTCTTTTTATTTGGTTATTTGTGAATGCTAATTAGGGTAGGTTATACAACTAAAATAATTGATTTATATTATTTGGTTTGTAGTGGTTTGCGTTGATGAATCATGTGAGGAGGCAAAGATCAGAATGAGGATCCGAAGACAGATCAGAATGAGGAGCCAAAGACTACTTGAGACTCTCGGTTAGTAATTTTCTCACTTTTTTTATTAATTGCTTTCGTCTGCATAGTACGTAGGTTAATAAATGCTTGTTAGAATTAGGTTATGGTTGTGATGAATGCTTCCGGTTAATGGTTGTGATGAATGCTTGTGTTAGATTATATGGTTCTGATGAATGTATGTTAGGAATGTGTGCTAAATAATAAATATTTTACATACATGTCTAATCATCTCAACTCAACTAAAATGAAATAGTAAAGCGAATTAAAAGCCAACTAACACGATCTTATTCTCTTTTCTTGTATTAAACCACACCTTTCTCTCTTTCTTTTCATCTTGAAACACATATCTTCTTCAAACACATCTCTTCTTCTTCCTCTCTTCTCTCACGTATTAGGATATGGATTCTACGAATCCATTTAGTCAGACATCCAATTTTGTTGACCTTCTGAATAGTCAACAAGATCCTTTCCTTCCTGAAACATGTGCGTATGTGAATTTTTCACATGGTGGTGAGCACGGATCATCACAACTCCCTAATGAAACTTCGAGCTTCTATGAAGACTCACCTACCGAGCGGAGAGAAAGAAAGAAATGGACAGTCACAGATGATTTAGTGCTCATTAGCGCATGGCTAAACACGAGCAAGGACCATGTGGTTGGCAACGAGCAGAAAGCAGGTGCTTTCTGGAAACGCATTGCAGCGTACTTTGCAGCAAGTCCAAAGGTGGCAAGAGGTGAAACGCGAGAGGCCATTCAGTGAAAGCAAAGGTGGCAGAAGATGAACAATCTTGTATCCAAGTTTTGTGGAGCCTATGCGGCTGCAACAAGACAGAGAACAAGTGATCAGAATGAGGTTGATACTGTTAAACTGGCACACCAAATCTTCTACAACGATCATAAGATTAAATTTAATCTTCACCATGCTTGGGAGGAGCTGAGGAATGACCAGAAATGGTGTGAAGTTGCTAGTAGCAAGATCGATGGAAGTGGTAAGAAGAGAAAGTGTGATGATGGAGCACAATCAGAAAGCTCTCAAGCAACTTCCAATCTCGGTGATGAACCAACCAACCGACCTCCTAGTGTTAAGGCAGCGAAAAGAGCCTCTGGTAAGAGAAGCATTGCAGATCACACTGCTGTCTCTGAGTTTCGAATTATGTGGTCTATTAAAGAGAGACTTGACAGCGAAATAGAGACTTTCGAAGATGGGTTTGCTTGGCAGTCTCATTTCCAAAAAAGACTCACTGACTGAATATGAAGAAGCGCTAAAAAAGAAGCTAATTACAGAGATGTTGGGTCCTCAGTGAGAACTTGTCTGTGGAATGTTAAAAACGAGTGTCTTTGGTCTCTGTTTCATGTTTGTATGTTCTTTGTTGTTTATGTGTTTTGGTCTATGTCTCTCGTTTATGTTATGTTTGATGTTTATATGTGATATAACATGTTCTGTTTTATGTGTTTATGTGATATAAAATGTTATGTTTAATGTTATAATGTGATAAGTTTTTTGTGTTTATGCGATCTACTAATCGAAATACAACCACTTATATATACCTTGTTATCTTATTGTATTTCTTTCCGTGTGCGGAGAGACAAAGGCTTGTGGATCTTGTCCCGGGAATGCAACTCCCTCTTTGTCGACAAAGTCGTTGGTATCATTTTGAGGTGTGTGTGTGTGTTATATTTTTCTTTTGTTATTGCTTAAAGTGTTGATGTATGGTTCTTTTGGACAAACAGTCATTAGTTTGGCGTTGATATGTTCCTTTTGGACAACAGAGTTGTTGAAGCTTGAAGATTTGATTGAACAACTAAAGTCAGTGGAAGTCACGGGATTGTTTGTATGTTGTTGGTATGTCACGAGTATGTGTCTGGTCAGTGGAAGTCACGGGATTGTTTGTGTCGAGTTTTGTATGTATGTGTCACGAGTATTGGCTTCCACTGTATGTATGTGTCGAGTTCTGTATGTTTATGTCACGAGTATTACCTTCTAGTCACGAGATTTTTTAAAATTCATGGTCTATATAAACATTTTAATCACAAGTATTGGCTTCCATTCTCTCCTTCTCACAACACAACTTCCTTTCTCTCCTTCTCACAACTTCTATTCTCTACAAACAAGAGTTGAGAGCATCTCCGACTTGAAAAAAAAAACAACTATACGTTCCTAAATCAAGAGTTGATCACATTCTAAATTTTCATCACATTTATGGCTTCTTCGTCTCATAACACTTTTGAGGGAGTAGATGATGAAAATTTTGATCAATATTTTCATCAATACTTTGATCAATATTTTCATCAATACTTTGATCAACATTTTGATCAAACATTCGAAAATTTTTCTATTAATTATGGTGATCAAGAAGAAGAAAGGAAAAGAAGGAAAAAATGAGTTCATATCGAAATAAATCATGAAGACGGCGATCTACGTTTATGGAATGATTATTTCAGTGAAACTCCAACATATCCTGAAAATCTATTCCGATGACGATTTAGAATGAACAAGCCATTATTCATGCATATTTTTGATCGACTCTCCAACGAAGTTGAATTCTTTCGACAAAAGAAATATGCTCTCGGAAGGCTTAGTCTCTCTCCACTTTAGAAGTGTACAGCAGCTATTCGTGTCTTGGCCTATGGTTCCGCGGCTGACGCTGTTGACGAATACCGAAATGGGCAACTTTTATCCAATCTATTCCAGTACCACAAGGGTCGAAAGCGGTTTTATTTTCTCAACATCAAGAAGCTGTCTGAAAAGATGTCGAGCGTGATTTTGGAGTCTTGCAAGCTCGCTTTGCCATTGTTAAAAGCCCTGCACTTTTTTGGGATAAAGCCAAAATTGAAAAGATTATGAGAGCATGTATATGATAGTAGAAGCCGAACGAGATGGATATACTTAATTTCATGTTTCAGAGTTCCAACAAGGAGAAGACACCGAAAGCTCACATGTTGATCTCGATTTTTCTACAGATATGCCTACAAATATCGCCAATGTGATGGGTATTCGAACTAGAATTTGTGATAGACAAATGCATCAACAAATCAAAGCTGATTTGGTTGAACATTTATGAAATAAATTTGGATGTGATCAAGACAACAACTGAGCTCGGATGTTTCTTTCAAATTTTTCTCGTTTCTTTTATTAATCCTTGTTTTTATGTTTTAATTTTAAAACGTATGTTTAAAATGTTATCTTTATTATGTTTTATTTCATAAATAAATTTTATCTTTAATAAAAAAAATTAATTTTTTTTTAAGAAACTACCATTGTATCTCAAAAATTATGTGATTTTTTAACTAAGGTCCTTAGCTACAATTTATTAATTTAATAGTCATTAAAGTGTACTTAAGAAACCACGTGGGATCCTAGGTATAAACATCCTCTTATAAGCGAAGAGACAGACTCAGAAAAATATTACACTGTAGTCTTGTAGAGTGAAAGTAAGAACGCAAAATAAAGAGAATATGAAATCTATTCCCCAAGACAGAACCATATGGATACCATCCATCGTTCCTACTACTCTCGGCATTGACATATCATCTCTGTAATCGAATGAAGCCATATCGAACGGTGGAGAATCAAACACAAGCTGAAACCTGTTGCTGCTACTGTTGTTATGCGCAGCTTCAAAGTTGTTGTTGTTGTGTGTGTAGTGTCGTACTTGAGCTCATTGTTGTTGTTCCCTTGGAACGTTTGGTTACCAAAGTGAAGTTAATGAGGCAATAAATAAGCATCTTCAGGTCTCAGGGAATGCAATATAAACAGCAATATGTGCTAGATATAGATAGTCCACTTTTGTAACAATGCATATCTTAAGACGCCTAATCCATCAGTTCCTACAAAGACTAGGTTTGTGTTACGTAGATTGTAACGTATTGATATGAACTTGTGATTTAAGAGAAGATAATGTTTCTATTATTGATTCAAAACAAGGATTACAAAGAGAGCCTTCTTCTACACGAGAGACTCCTCTCTCTTTACAACCCCACTTGATCAAATCATTGATATCTCTCCCCTAGACTCTTGCTTATAGACTAATTAAATGCTCCCAGATCCTCTGACCTGTCTCTTATCATTATTCATTATTCTTTATCTACTTCTAGAAGGTAGCCAGCACATCTTCTTCTAGAACATCTTCACTCTATTACTTTAGTTGGGCCTTTCCCTTTCTCCTCCCTTTCGCCTCTACGGTAACAGCTTGCTCCTTATCAATCGCGTCCCAACGCCATATAGTCCCGTCCTCGGAGGCAGCAAGAATTGTGCTACAATGCCATGGAAAGAAACGGAGTGTGTCATAAATCAAATGCTTTGAATTTTTGTTTTGAGTAACTACTGATTCATTAAATAATGATGTATTGGTGAGAGAGAAGATGAATATAGTTTCCATCAGTGGACATAGCTGTTTGCCTTATCAGAGAGTTTGATTCATTGTGTGATAACCTATATAGCAACAGAGAATCATGTCAAGAATCATTTATTTAAAGATTAAAAATAGTGTCTGGATCCGAAAGTAACTTACACTGTAACCAAAACAGGAGGGCAGCTCTTTAAATCCCAGACATAAATCTTGCCTTCCTGATTCCCGGATGACCAACCAACCAATCAAGAATGTTTCGATAAATTCACAAGAAAAGTTTCAAGTATAGATTAGTGTATAGGTTATAGCTTTCTGATTATCACCTATTGAAAGATAATTGAGAAAGAGGTCGCATGAAAACTTGATAAAACAGAGATTACAATTTGGAATAGGGTATTTAAGAAGAACATCTGAAGTACCCTGCTAACAACAACAACACAAATAACTTTATGCATCCTATTTAATTAACTGAATGTCTCTGTTGTGTATGGCGTAGAATGAGATCCTAACCTCTTCAGGAAAATTCTCTTTCAGTATTGGTTCCCACAAGAGTATCTCATTCTCCACACTCTGAAAACATATATATAGAGATAGAAGAACACAAGTGTAACCTTTCGGTTTTTAGCGTATTCCACCAAATGAAATATGAACTTAATCCATTATTGACTCCTGGAATAACCTTTGAAAGAATAAAGTCACCAACCCAACGGTTACAATCAACAAAATCTGTATGAACCGAAGCTGTAAATACCTACACATGATAGCAGTAATGTTCCATCAAGACATGTATGTCACTCGTTGTTACAAGACGAAAATACTTACAGGGAGCTCTACAAATTTTGTTGGGAACTTTGATGGATCATCCTTCCATGTGAATGACTTCTCGACATATGTCCAAAACTCTGAAGGCAGCCAAATAATAATAGAGAGATCATACAAACTGAAAGAGAAACGAAGTTCCGTTCAAGGGGGCTCGGTTTACTCGTACCTTTCATTGACCATATCTTAATAGTGGTGTCCAGACCAAAATTAATAAAACGGTGCTCATCAAGGGGATGAAAGTCCTACAAATGTACAAGATTATATAGTTATCCTTGAAAATGTCTTTATATATTAAGTGAAAGAACCATATTGGCTTACCACGCTTACAACTTCGTATCTTTGACCTGCAGTTCCAGTAAATATCAGAATACATATCCCAGTTTCAACATTCCACAATCGAACAGATTCATCCTGATCCAATAAAAACGTAAGAGCTCTTAATCCTCAACGTACATTATAGAGAGAACTCATAGAAGAGGCATCATACCTTGCTAGCGGAAAGCACAAGTTGAGGTTTCAGAGGTTGTGTCCTGATTTCGTTCACTAAATCCCCGTGGCCCACAAGGCTCTGCATATGTGAGAGCAAATATTATACAACATAAAACATCGATAAGTACTTCATGTCGTTCTAAGGCTATTATATACGCAATGAATTAATACCTTATGAATCTTTTGATTGTTTACGTCAATGACTCGGATTATGCCTTTCTCTCCTCCAGACACAACAAATGGGTTCCCTTCAACGCCACACGCCCAGCTTGCGGTGTTAAATGACTCCTCCTTCTGACATCCAGAGCACATAAGACATATATATAGCCTCAAAAAAACTTTTATTACATGGAAACTATATAATATGTAGTAGACTTGCTTACATCTTCATCAGCGAAGGCGTACAATGAAGATATGCTTCCATCTTCAAGACAATTGTACAGATTAATCTACATAATAAGAGATAAACCCAATGGCAGTAATGAGATTTTATGACTCGACTCAGTCAAAGTTAAAATGAAACCAAGATATATAGAGCTATCAAGTTTAACAGATTATAAAGTCACTCTCGAACGAGTGTTAAAATCCGACAGGAAAAAAAATGATACTTTCACAGACCAAGAACATGAAAACATTAATTAACGGATTCGAAAAAGAAGAGATCTTTTTACCCCATTGCCACCAGCGGAGACGAAACAGGTGAAGAAACGAGCATCGATGAAGTTGAAAGCAACAGAGTACAAAGGTATCTTCCCTTCTTGAGTCTTATTGGTCAGTTTGTACGATTTTTTGTTGGATGGAGTCAAAGACCCGACTAGTGATTCGTTTCCTAAAGTTATCTTCGACATTTCAAATCTCTTCTCTCTCTCTCTATCTCTCGGACACCTGCTCTTGTTTTATAGCCATGAAAGTCTCATGCAACAACAAGTCTTTGTACGTATGTGCAACAACCAGTCCTTGAAAGATATTTTTGTTATCCAGTCTAAGTATATCCAGTCTAAGTATAAAGTTAAAAAGTAATCGCACAAAACAATCCTCTCTACTCTCCCCCAAAACCCTTAACCTAGCCGCCGCGTCTTCTGCTCAACCGTCTCGGTGGCCGGATGCTTCTGCTCCGGTCGCCACCCCTGACAGTGCTCCCATGTTCAAGCCTTCTCCCTGTTACTCTCCTCGTCATGTCTCTCCTACTTACTTGGCGGCTCTGGATTTCTCTTTAGATCTATCGGAAACCATGGGCGTCCATGGTTTCTCCGGAGTTCCGGCGAGGCGAGGTAGATCGAGGGTACCTCTGAGGCCCGTGAACCACCAGTTTCGTGTGACGCACCGTCGCTGCTCCTGGCTCTAGGTTTCGCTCCAATTGATCTATTCAACCGCTGGCCCAAGGTATGTGTAGAGCTTCTCCTCTCAGTCTCTGAGTGAAAAGTGGTGTGTAGGCTCGCCACAGAGGACCTCTGTTCTTAGTTCGAGATTCAGCTGCCATGGCGTTTTTCTGTGAGCTCTTGTGCTCCCCCTTCTCGTTTGTTGATGCTGATAATTAGGGTTTTGAGGACAACTCTGTGAAGGTGTATCTGCTTGAAGGTGAAGCTCTGTTCACAATTGATGCTGCCTGTTGTTGAGGAGTCTTTCGTCAGTCTCCTTCTGCGTTCTCACGTCCCTTCTTCTGCCTCCGGCAAAAGCTTTGTGTTCCCTCTCGATGTCTCCACCACATCTTCTAGGTCCGTGGCCGGTTGAGAGGGTGATATTACCGCCTGCGTTGACCTGATTTCTGCTCTTACTCTTCACGGGTTGGGATGTCGGGATTACACTTTGTCTTTCTGCTGCGTTAGCTTCGGGTCTGTTTGTTCGGCGTCCTCCTCCTCTGGTGTTCCGGGGCCGCTTCCAAGCGCCTCCGTTGAAGCCGTTTGGAGCCATCTTCGGGTGTGTGTTCGTCCAAACTGCTTGTAGCTATTCTCTTGGTCGTCTTAGGTGACCAGGAAGCAGTTTGTAAGGGATCAATTCTGCTGTTTCTTGTTCTAGTTTTAAATTAGCTTCATTGCTCACCATTAGTGGTTTGCTCTGGACCTAAATCATAGTTTCTTAGGGGTTTTTTACTTTTTTGCAGCTCCTAAGAATTGAATGGCTTTAATTAGCAAATTCTGGTTCAAAAATTTGTAACCAAACCATCATTTTAGTAATGACATTTACATTTTTAGCAAAAAAAAAAAGATATTTTTGTTAACATGTCGCTCTCATGCAACAACAAGTCTTTAATTTGTAAGTCGTTACAACAACGAGTCCTTGAAAGATAAATTTTGTTAACAACAACAAGTCTGATTATCTTTCAACAACTAACCCTAGATCCTTTTAATTATTTAGAATCTTTTATTAAAATAATAAAATAATCAAGTAGACCATATTTAGACATGATCGAAATTTTTGAAGTTGAAATGATACATAATTTTTTACTTAATATTATAGAAATTGACGTCAAACTTTCAACTTTTATGGTCAAAACATATACTGTATTTATTAGTGCTAGTTGAAATGGAAATTGGTGAAATGATCCACATTGGTGAATGTTAATTACGCTACAATGCAGCACTCCTATGTGGCGAAGGGGTCCTCTTGGTCCCAGGGTAATGCCATTAACTAATCTCAAAAAATTTCAAGTAATTAATCAGGTTTGAATATTAATTACGCTGCTTGATCAACATAAAATATAAATTATTGAAATTAATTTAATTGGTAAACGTGTTTCAGACTATGCAATGCTTGTGGGATAAAGTTTAGGAAGGAAAAAGAAAGGAGATCCAAAATTAATTAGTGGTTGATAAATTGTTGTATTTGTATTTAGTCAATAATAAAAAGAGAGAAAATGACTCTTAGTTAGAGATATGAAATCAACGTCTCTGAATAAGCTTTATGAGTTTACTTTTTTTTTTGAAAAATAATGTTCCATCAACCACTTCAACAACCAAATTATTATAATTAAACTCTATTTAGGAAATGATGTTAATGGCATTAATGTTTTTGAACAAAATAGCATCTTGATTTGTTTTTTTTTTTAAGAATACCAAAGCATATGCAAGTGTTTGCAAAATAATTGTATTAAAAATATCATTTATTTAAAAATAGCTTTGGTATTCAATTGGATGAATGGAAGCCAAGTGAAGAGGATTAATCAGGCTTCATTAAAAGTGCTAAGAATATCTGTCTAGAAACCTAGAATGTATGAATGGTTTCTCTTATTCATCAAGGTCAAAAGACCAAAGTATATATACGTACAAAATTTCCTAATACCAAAAGATATGTACATCGATATAACAGGAATATTAACATATTAGAGTATATCCTAATATATGGTAATATATTCGTCTATATCCCGCAATATCTCCCCTCAAGTTGGAGAGTGAAGATCAAGAACTCCCAACTTGGGAAGAAAATCATCAAAGCCCTTACGTCCAAGAGGCTTAGTAAAAATATCAGCAAGTTGAGAATGAGTAGAAACATGCTTGGTTGCAATGACACCCTTGACAATTTCATCTCGTATAAAATGACAATCATTCTCTACATGCTTCGTGCGTTCATGAAATACCGGATTAGCTGCCAAATAAATTGCAGATTTGCTGTCACAATGCAGAGGAATCGGAGTGGTAAAATGAATGCCAAACGTGCGAAGCAGATTTCGAATCCAGAGAAGCTCTTGAACGGTGTAGGACATGGCGCGATATTCTGCCTCACAGCTGGAGCGAGAAACACAGTCTTGCTTCTGTGTTTTCCACGATATAGGTGAACCTCCAAGAGTAATAAACCATCCAGTAAGAGATCGTCGAGTAGTAGGACAACCTGCCAATCTGAATCACACCAAGCGGACAATGTAAGATCGGTATGAGCTCGAAGAAGAATACCCTGTCCTGGATTTCCTTTGAGATAACGTACAACTCGAAGAGCAGCATCCCAATGTGCAAGCTTGGGTTTCTGCATAAACTGCGCTAGAAGATGTACAGAGTAAGCCAAATCAGGGCGAGTAACAGCCAGACAAATAAGATGACCAACAAGGCGCCGATATTCAGCAACATCTTTAAAGTCTGGTCCTCTGTCGATGGCAAGTTTATGATTTTGCTCGACCGGAAAAGAAGTTGGTTTGGATGCGAGAAGACCAGTTTGTTCGATAATGTCCAACGCATACTTCCTTTGACAGAGGTATATACCCGTAGGACAGCGAGCTAGTTCCAGACCAAGGAAGTATTTGGATACACCTAAGTCTTTCATGTGAAAGCACTGGTTCATATAGGCTTTAAATGAACACAGAAGGGATGTAGTACTGGCAAAGACAACAAGATCATCAACGTAGACTAGAACTTGAATATAATCAGCACCACGATCCATTATAAAGAGAGAATAATCTGATAGAGACTGTGTAAAGCCGTAGGCCAGTAATGAAGATGATAACTTCTCAAACCAACAGCGAGGAGCGTGTTTCAAACCATAAAGCGACTTCTTCAAGCGACAAACTTTGTTTTTATCAGAACCAGAGAAGCCTGGAGGAGGACGCATGTAAACCTCTTCTTTTAAATCTCCATGAAGAAAGGCGCTATGAACATCCATCTGATGAACCTCCAAGTTTCGAGATGATGCTATTTGTAGAAAAGTGTGAACGGTTGTCATTTTCGCAACAGGAGCGAATGTTTCTTCATAGTCATCACCTTCAATTTGACCATTACCGCAGACCACTAATCTCGATTTGCGTCATTCAAGAGCACTGTTAGCATGAAATTTGTACTTGAAAACTCATTTACAAATGAAAGCATGTTTTCCAGGCGGTAGATCAACGATGCTCCAAGTATTATTATCCTCAAGAGAAATGTATTCATCTTGAATGGAGGCGCGCCAAAATTCATCCAAGATAGCCTCACGATAAGACTTTGGTTCTACTAAGGAGGAGATAACAGCCAGAAAATGACAATGGCTCTCTGAAAATCTTGAACAATCGACGTATAACTCAATGCCATATGGTGATTTTGTATGACACGAAACGACCGAAGAGATAGTTTGAAGCACATAGTCATGAAGCTTCGCCGTAATAGTCTTTGTACGGAGACCTCTTCCTAATTCTGTGGTCGGCAAGTTATCAGCTGAAGACACACGAGCTTCTGTTTCTTGTTCTGTTTCGATGATCGCAGCAGGTGATGTATCCGTAGCCAGCTGTGAAATTGTGTTATTGTTGTCATTCGAGGTTAGCACATCCTCTGTTGGAGCAGTATCAACTGGAGGAGTGAAGCTGTCTGATAATTTCGTAGAGAGAAGTGGAGTTAATTCTGCTCCAGTTTCAATATCCGAAGTGGGATTGGTGTTGTTCGTAAGTGGATCAGGTGATGCGTGTTAGGCGAGAACAGAGTCAGATGACGCTGGCGGAACAGAGTCAGATGACGAAGGCCGAACAGAGGACAAAGGAACCGGTTCTTCTTCCAGAACAGTACTTTCTGTGATTATCGGAGAAGAAGAAGAAGATGACGCAGATGCAGACACGTTTGAGTAGGGGAATTGTGATTCACAGAAAATCACATCACGACTTGCAAAAATCTTTCCAGTAAGAGGATTGAGAATACGCCAACCTTTCTTTCCATATGGATAACCAAGAAAAACGCCCTTGATGCTGCGAGATGCAAACTTATCGCCCTTGTGATTTTGATTATGAGCATAACACGGACATCCAAAGGTACGAAGGTGTGTAAGTGGTGGTGGTCTCTTATATAGTCGTTCAAAAGGTGTATGGCCGGCAAGAAGCGGTGTGGGAGTACGGTTAATGAGATATGCTGCTGTCATAATACACTCGCCCCAGAATTCAATAGGTAGCGATGCCTGAAAACGAAGTGCTCTGGCAACATTCAAGATGTGACGATGTTTGCGCTTGACACGTCCATTTTGTTGAGGTGTACCCACACAAGATGTCTCACGTAGAATCCAATTGTCTCGAAAGTATGATGTCATACACATAAATTTTGTACCATTGTCAGATCGAATTTTCCGAACATGAGTGTTAAACTGACAGTGCACCATGGAAATAAAATTCTGTAATGTCTTAGTAACAGCAGTTTTTGGTCGGTAGGAGATAGAGCCAAACCTTGCGTGAGAAGTTATCAATAATGGTGAGAAAGTATCCAGCACCACAGCGAGAAGGAGTTCGGTAAGGACCCCATAAGTCACAATGCACCATTTCAAATAAAGCCATAATCTTATTAGAACTTGTAGGAAAGGAACAACGAGTTTGTTTGGCGCGTACAAATCTCACACACCTTATTTTGAAAATCAGTATCACTAGGTATTGAAATAGGTAAAAAATCCAAAACTCTAGGAGAGGGATGTCCTAAGCGATGATGCCACACATCAGACGTGACAGACTTGTATTGATGAACTGCTCCAGCGAATTCCATCCCCCACAAAAAATAGTCCATTCAGCTGCTCAGCCACTCCAATCAGCATCTTGGTTATGTGGTCCTGAACAATTCCAATTTTATCAGTAATCTGAAAGACACATCTTTTCTGCCAAGCTAACTGAGAAACAGAAATCAAATGGCACTGAAGGCCATCAACAAACAAAACATTCTGGACAGTGAGAATGGAATTCAAAATTGCAGTTCCCTGTCGTGTAGCAAAAGTAATTCGTCCATCAGGTAGTTTTACGGGTAAGGAGACTGTGTCTCGTATATCAGTAAGAGAAGCGATAGAACCAGTCATGTGATTTGTTGCCCCTGAATCAAGAATCCAAGTAAAAATAGAAGACATACCGCTTAGAGTATTAGCTGGTGCCTTACGTTCATTCAGCATTTTAACCAGTGTCTTCCATTGTTCATCACTTAAGCCAGTGAAACCAACTCGATCAGCAGACGTAATCATGTTAGTCGAGTGTTGTTGCTGAGGAGCTAAAGTAACGGTGTTTGCCTTGATAGGATCAGTAGATGACGGACGATAGGATGTGGTAGAAATTCCAAGCCCGTTCCCTGAAGGTAAGCGACCTCTTGGTCTGTCCCCCCACCACTCTAGATAGCCTAAAGTCCGGAAACAGTTTGTTGCAAGGTGACCTTTCCGTCCACAGCTCGTACAGGTGAGCTTCATTATTTCTTCTTTAGAGACAAAATAAGTTGACGAGGAAGAACCGAAGCTTTGACCCGTACGCACGGCATGAGCCATTGTATCTACTCTGTCGCCGAGAGCTCGATTCGTGTGTTTAGCATCCTCATCCTGAAGTAAGGCGCTGTAAGCAACGTCAAGAGATGGAAGAGGATCCCGGGACAGGAGATTGGATTTAACTGAACCGTAGAGAGATTCATCCAATCCTTTAAGAAATTCATGAAGTCTGTCCTCTTCTCTCTCTTTTTCGAGATTAACACCAATTTGACAGCCACAATTTTTGGTGATCCGATGTTCTGCTAAAGCCGTCCACAGCTGCATCAATTTACCGTAGTAAGCTTCAATAAACAAGCCATGTTGTCTGCAGGTTGCAAGTTCCGCTTTAATGTGTTGCACTCTCTGTCCATTGTTAATGGAGTAGCGACGCCTAATATGTTCCCAGTAATCGCTTGCAATCTCGAGATGAGAAAGATTGAAGCGAACAGATTCAGCAATAGTTAACTTGATCCAAAACAGAACCAAGGCGTTGTTGGTCCACCAGTCATCAAGATCTTCAGAGTCTTGATGAGGTTGAGAGATGGAGCCGTCAACGAAACCAAACTTTTTCCTTGCCTTAAGCGCCATACGCAGATTCGTGGACCACTCATTGTGATTGGGTCCCTTGAGTAATGGTTGAGAAATAACAGACCCTGGATTATCACTGGATGATAAATCGTAAGGTGATATGGTCCTGCATCGAATCTCAACTCGTTGCTGTGAAGTCTCTGAGTTCTTCATGCCAGATTCCTGAGTAATATCTTCACCGTCTTTACTTCCAATGTTTTTGTATTAAGAAGAAAGAAGTGCGAAGAAAGCCAAAAAGATGTCAAAAAAAAATTGTTTTAGTGCTCTGATACCATGTCAAGAAACCTAGAATATATTAATGGTTTCTCGTATTCATCAAGGTCAAAAGACCAAAGTATATATACGTACAAGATTTCCTAATACCAAAAATATGTACATCGATATAACAGGAATATTAACATATTAGAGTATATCCGAATATATGGTAATATATCCGTCTATATCCCGCAATAATATCGAAAGCTATTCAATTCTTTAAAATGCTAACTCACTTGTATTAAAATTCTTTAAATTGCTTACCACCAAATTCAACATATATACTTACATGAAGAATCATTTATAGAGTGGATAAGGAAATTAAACAAAAGAAAAAGGTATTTAAGAATACCTTACATGCATGAAAAATCATTTATTTCTTTTAATCTTTTCGTCTGGTGTGTTTGTGTGTGCTCGATCGCTGGTCATAGGGAACACTGACCATGCTCCATTACCAAACGAGCCACTTGTAACCAAAACGTTTTCTTTCTAGTACAATTATTTGTATCAGCTTCTTCTAATAACTATTAATCCAATCTTATATCAGTAGTAACTATTTTTCTTTTCTTTTATCCGTGGTCGGTGGGAGCACTGACCCATGCTCAGCTAACAACGACCCACTTGCAACAAACATATTCAGTAAAAACTATCATTCTTGTAAAAATTATTTAATCAACCAGTCCAAAATTCAAAGTAATTTAAGTCCTTAACAAAAGGTTTGTTCAATATTATCCGAATTTTTTTTTTCATTAATTGAGTGGTTAAAAAGAAGGTATATAAGAATACCTTTTATCCCGAATGTTTTTTTTTTTCTTTGGGTTTGGTTTAGTATGATATGTTTGAGGTCGATCGCTGGTTAATAGGAGCACTGACCCATGCTCTGTTACCAACGAGCCACTTCAACACACACGTTCGCTTTCAAGTAAAATTCTAACTACCATCTTCTTGCAATAAATAATGTTTCCGGACACGCATCAAACTTTTCAATCATCACTATATAACAAATAAAAAACACAACAACAAATAATTAAGAGAAACTCCAAATTATATATAATATGAAAACTTACATTATGTCCGTCCCCCAAGTATATGCGGGTGTATAAACTAAAAGAAAGCTGATGAGACAAAGACACACACAGTCATAGAGAGTTTCAGAGACTCTCTTACAAACACATTACAAGCGAGGAGACAGAGACAGACCCAGAAAAATATTACATTGTAGAGTGAATGTAAGAAGACAAAAGATAAAAATAAACCAGAAGATGAAATCATTTCCCCAAGGACTTATAAGAACCATATGGATACATCTTGCTGCTTCTGCTGCTGCATACCATCCATCGTTCCCACTACTACCGGCATTGACATATCATCTCTGTAATCGAATGAGGCCATATCGAACGGTGGAGAATCAAACACGAGCTGAAACCTGTTGCTGCTACCCAGAGCCGGCCCTAGACCCAAGCAAAAGAAGCATGGGCTTCCGGCCGCCAAATAATATTAATATAATTTTTTTGGAAGTGTGTCTTTAGTACAGTGGTTAAATAGCTATTGGTTTGGAACCTACAACAGAGTTTGAAGCTCCCCACCTACATGATTATTTTTTCGGCCACTTTTTTCATTTTTGGCTTCTAGCCTTCGAAATTCTAGGCCTGGCTCTGCTGCTACCGTTTTTATGTGCAGCTTCAAAGTTGTTGTTGTCGATGTGCGCAGTATCGTACTTGAACCCACTGTTGTTGTTGTTCCCTTGGAAGAACATTTGGTTGTTAATTCTGTTTGGAATGTTCAAGTCTTCAAAGAAACTTCCTTCCTCCATGTTTCCTTGAAACTGGAGATGTTCTTGATGATTCTGGACCGTGATGTCTCGAGTTTTAACCCGATTATCTAACTGCAAGTGCACAG
>NW_013617543.1:44430-45244 GCF_000695525.1 Brassica oleracea var. oleracea | reverse complement strand
TACTGTGCACTTGCAGTTAGATAATCAGGTTAAAACTCGAGACATCACAATACCATATACGTTCGTTGCAATTCCGTCGCAAATAAACAGATACGTTGGTGATACACGTTTTTAATTTTGTGTAACTTATTTATGAAAGACATTTAATATCGCAAAAAAATGGATAGGTTGGTGATACACGTTTTTTCTAAGTGTAACTAATATTTGCAAGGAAAAAAACTCTCTCGCTAATCCCTTGCAAAGGGGAATGGCATCGCAATTCCGTTGCAATTCCGTTGCAATATCCGTCGTAATTCCCTTGCAAGTGTCTTACAAATATTTTTCATATGTCTATATATAGCAGCTGTGAGAAGTGAGCGACCATTGGAAAAAAAAAACGAAAGAAAAAAGAAAAAAAAATGAAAAAAACGAAAAATAAAATAACAAAAAGTTGAGATAAATATATTGCCGTGAGTTGTGAGTAAGAAAAAAATAGAAAGTTGAGAGAAAAATGGCGTCCGGACATGAAATATACGCGCTACGGGCATGGATGTACAATCATAAAGATCCGGAGACTGGTGAAGTAACGAAAGAGTATCGTGCTAGACTACGAGGATTCTTACAACATGCAACCAACCAACCATTCGCAAGGGAACATGGTAAAATCTTTTGTCCCTGTAGAAAATGCAAGAACGAGCCATATTTAGAAATAGATACTGTGAAGAGGCATTTATATAATAGAGGATTTAGACCAAACTACTACATATGGTTTTTGCATGGGGAAGGTGCATCAAGTAGTAGTACGGGTCAGGGATTTGAACTGCCAAATTATAAT
>NW_013617543.1:39934-41043 GCF_000695525.1 Brassica oleracea var. oleracea | reverse complement strand
AGGAAATGATTATAGCCGCTATCTATCTACTGGTGGTAAGAAGACTTCTGGTGGTAAGAAGACTTCTGGTAGTACGAAAAGTTCATCCCGTCATACCAATCCGGGTAGTTCTTCTAGTTCTCAGATGGCCGAGAGTTTGGCTGTTCCTAATAGCCAGACGCAAGCTTCCCCTCCAGCTCCCGCCCCAGCTCCTGTAGCTCCCGCCCCAGCTCCTGCAGCTCCCACCCCAGCTCCTGCAGCTCCCGTCCCAGCTCCTGCTGCTCCCGCCCCAGACCCGGCGGCATATTTAATGTCAATCAATTTGATTTTGGCTAGTCCGGGACATGATCGTCTTCCTCACCTCCATCCAGATCGCCCTTCAAATACGCTTTGGTAAGCTTTTTAATTTTAATTCATTGTAACTAATTATAATATTTTCATATTTTTATAATATAATTCTCTCAATTGCCTTGAATTTCCTGTGATAGATTTGATGACGATGTAAGCGTTTCTGCATCGGTCCGTCAAATCTTTGAAAGAGATTTCAAAGAACCGCATGCTAATTGGAAGCAAACCCCCGGGGATGTTGTGAGACGTTGGTTTGAATCCTTTGCGGTAATTCATTTAATTTTCTTGAATTTTAAAATTTGTAAAAAATTAATTTTATGTTCATGAATGTCTATTAATTTGCCTTTTTGTTGTGTCAGCAAATGTATCATTGGGATTCCGGTATAACATCCCTCGTTCGCAACTCTTTCGAGGCTAAATTGAAACTCCAGTTGACTCGCCAAGTTAGTCGGTGGAAGAGTAACTGGCGGAAAAAAGGCGATGCAGCTATGCCTTTGTGGTTTGACCCAAATGTTTGGGCTGGTCTTGTTGCTTATTGGTTAGATCCAGAATCTGAAGTCCGGAGTTGTAACAGTCGGGCAGCTCGTTACTCTGACCCTGATGGACATGGACCGTCTAAGCATCGTTCAGGTCAAACTTCCTTCAGGGCCCGTGCACGAGTGATTGTACGTTCTTGTTTTTCTTATATTAGTTAACTTAAGTTGTGTTCTGAAATTGCCTATTTTTATCTAAGTTGTGATCTCATTTTTAAGGTTTAACTTGATCTTTTAAATTGTAGGCTG
>NW_013617543.1:35338-39609 GCF_000695525.1 Brassica oleracea var. oleracea | reverse complement strand
TGTGTTTGTGTAATGACTCTTGAATTTCTTTCTATTTCAGTAATATTACTATTTAATTTTCTTCATAATTTTATAAATATATAACAATTTATAAAATTTCAAATTCTGCAAGAAAAAACAAGTACTCGCAAATGACTTGCAAACTTGCAACGGAACGAGCCTCACAATTTTGCAACGAAATAACACCCTTGCAAAATTGCGACGGAACTCTTAATTGCAAATTTGCGAGGAAAACAATCCTTGCAAAATTGCGACGAAATAGTTAATTGCAAACTTGCGAGGAACAACTAAACCGTTGCAAATGTTTGCGAGAAAATCAGTTCCGTCGCAATTTTGCAAGAAACACATTTCCGTCGCAAATTTGCAAGGAATTTATCTCCGTCGCAAATTTGCGAGCGTTTTGCGAGTGATTTTCATTTGCGACGAGCGATTTGCGAGGGAACGTGGTTTCTCGCAAAACCCTCGCAATAAGCGATTTGCAACGGAATTGCGATGCAATTTTCCCTTGCAACTGACGTGTTTTCTTGTAGTGTATGCGAGACAGGTTGTTGTCTAAGTCTCGACTGCTCCTCCTTCCTTGCTTCAGCTCTGTTTTTGGTTTGCATCCCCCTTTAGTTAATATATTCCCCTTTAAACTATCTCTCTTTCTACTCTCTTTGTAATAAGTTGTGTTTCACAACAATGTAAAACTCAGAATTTTAACATTTTGACCCAAAAAAAACCAATACAACAAAGTTTTTTCCAGTTACAAAAAAAAACAAAGTTTCATCGGGTTTCACTGACAAGTATAATGGGTTTGGGTATCTAGGGTATTTGATGAAATGTACATTCTTCCACCAAAGTTTAAATGCCCTAAAATTTTAATACTATGATTTTATAAATATAGTTTTTATATTATTTATAATAATATGATTTTTAAATATTTTATAATTATAAAAAATGTTAATATTATTAATTTGTTATTTAATCAATGTTGTATTTGGTAGTCAACCAGTTATAAATATCCTACAAACGCACCAATATCTAACGTTGGTATACCAGTCGTACAAATCGCCTAATAACACTTAAAACTGTTACCAACTACGTCAGCATACTCTCGCAACCGCATCCACAACCGATGCATTTACACTAGTCAAACCCTAAGTCATCGTAAGGGTCGAAAACAAAAGTCACTTGTTCCCCCATGGTGTATTTGTACCTACCAAAAATCCTATAATCATATCAACGGAACGACTATACCACAAAACCAATCCAGCACATACAGAACTCATTCGGTTTTTATACCTTTTTATATGGCTTGTACGATGATAGATATTTTGGTAATAAGGAAATACAATAATCTTAGATCTGATCATTTTTATATTCAGTGGCACTAATTACAATATGTTGTTTACCTTGATTTTTCTATACAAGTTATAAACACAAATACAAGTCATTCCTTTTTGAATCCTAACAAAGACTTTTATTACAATAACCCCGAAATTAAACCAAAACATTCTAGTAACAATAACCAATTTACAAAACTGAACACAAAAAACACCTAAGCAAACCTTTTCATTCCAAAAGGGTTCCATTAAAAGGAACCCAAAATAAAAATATAAACTTTATAAAGACAAACATTGATCTTAGGTTTTCTTCTTACCACTTGGCTGATTTACATTTAGCAGCTATTCCTGGAGCATTCAAGTAAGAACCAAAAGTCTTGATGACTTGTTCGTAGGTTGGCCTTTTGTAATCAACTGCTTGCTCTACCACTTCTTCAGGTCTCGCCCATTTCCACTCCGAAAACTCTGAATCCGCTTCGTTGTTTGCTAGATTGATCTCTCTTTCGTCCTCATCCTTTATCAGTCTCACTAGGAACCTGTAGATTCATTGTGGTTTCAGAAACAATGAGCCATTAATCATCCTATTTTCTTGAAAATACTTTGGCCATAATTAGGTGGATTTGAAGACTCACCATTTCTGCGCTTGACCATGCCATTCACCACCCCAGAGACGGTTAACCTTTGCCTTCACTGCAGGTGGGAAATCATATGTCAACCAATTTGGAACCTGTTTTTAAGACATTTAAGAATACATAAAGAATCGTAATTGTTCTGTTTCATAATCATATGTCTTTAGTAAAATGAGTAGAGACCTCAGCAATGATTGCAGCTGAAACGACCCCAGTTTCTTCTTGTAACTCTCTCATGGCGGCTGACTTTGGATCCTCTCCATCTTCAATGCCTCCCTGTAACACCCCCAGTTTCTTTTAAAATTCACACCATTGAAAATAATCTTAGTTAAGAGGATCTGTCGTTTTCAAAATGTTTCAAGATTCTTTATCCAAATCTTGACCATCTACTTCCACCAGAGTGGTGTTAAACATCAGAATAATATGCTCTACTGTTTCTCGAAAACAGCAAACATGAATATTTTGATTACTATTTTTTTTTGGGACAACATTTTGATTACTATATTTTGAGAGCAATAAGTGATCAAAACAACACCTGTGGCATCTGCCATGCTCCAGGAACATTCAATCTTGAAGCTACAAATACCTGAGAAACGTAATTAAACTCAGTACTTATTATTTACTAAGGGTGAAACAGTAACTTTCTAGCTGAATTAGATGATTAAAATGTTACCAGATTATCCGAATTGATTAGACATACACCAACATTGGGACGGTAACCGGGAGGTAGATTCTCCATTTTTGCTGAAGCAACAGTTACTACTGAATTAATATACTAATACCGTTATGTAACAGGAGACTATATGATACTTACCAAGAGGTTTCAGCTCAAATGATTATAGTTTGGTTTTGCTGTTTACAATCTTGGTTTTTTTTCTATTTTGCAATTCAAGAAAATATTTGTATGTTACTACAAATACAAGAAAGATATCATTTTTCTATTAGCAGATCAAAAAACTGAGAAAAAGGATTCTCCTAAACAAAACCTAATGACTCTATTAATTGTTCTACATTCAAATCGAAGATAACAAACTAGAAGCAATCATTTTAATTTCTATTAACTAATAAAAGGCGGAAAATCCAGAAATGTTTTCAACTCCACACTTCTAATCGATTTTCAAATCTAAACTATGAATCAAAAAATAATCCAGAGTCTGTCAATTTGCAGGAATTAGAAAAGTGGTGAACACATAGAACAAATCTAAAACGCTCAGATCAGGAAAACAAAAATAAAAACAAGAAAATCAAGCATCGAACGAAGGAACAAACCTTCTTTTTTGAGCTTTGACTTCCGTAAAGCAGGAGAAAAGTTTTAACTCAAGAACATGGTGTGTATGTGCTTTTCTTTCAAACAAAAGCACACGTATATCTTTTACGTTATATAGGAATTGGATTCGGTCCCTGAAACGGTGACGTTTAAATATATCACAGCCTCTTCTTTTTCTGTGTTCTGACTGACTATTTGGTATCTTTATATTGGGATGGGCCCACCAAAAACTTATTTTAACATAAATCCAGCTGCCATTATGTAAAGACAAAAATAATTTTTTTTTTTTTTTTTGCTTTTGTTGTGATGAGATAATTGATAAACGTTTAATTACAGCTTTGTCAACGGTTATGTATTTAGTTAGTTTATATACTAACATGTTGCAATTTTTAAATACGTTTGCCAAACTAAATATACTTCAAATGTTTAAACTTCTAATGTAAAATTAATTGACTTTGGCTGTATATAATGTGTATTTGCAAAAGAGAAATGATAATTGTTTTTTGACGGAGGAAAAAGTGTGATGTCATTGACACACTTTTGACAAGGACAACCACAAACAAATACATAGCAAGTTGGCAAAAAGAAATAATCTTTGAAATGATACGGTTATAATTGTGTAATGATAATTATGCCTTGGATTTAAATAAAAAAACTGCGGACTCCACTTCGTTAGATCCGTGGAGAAAGATTGCCAATCGAACTATTTCCAAAAATTTAATGTGGAACAGATGTGGGTTTGTATATTTAAACACGGGATGAATATGATCAATATATTTTACGTTATTTAACATTTTACCATAAAAAATAATATATACTAAGTTAAGATCCGCGCGCCTTGCACGGAATCAACATTATATATATAAATTATTTTATGTATTAAATATTTTTACATATTATGAAATAATAAATATATATTAAATAATTAAAAGTCAGTAACTATTAAATATATAATTAAATTGGTGCGAACATATAAATCAATTTTATTAATCCAAAAAATATTTTTTTTTATATTTGATAGGATATGTTATTAAATTTAAATGATACTAA
>NW_013617543.1:35178-35252 GCF_000695525.1 Brassica oleracea var. oleracea | reverse complement strand
TTAAATTACTGATAACAAAATTTTCATTGTGGGATTAATAGTTTTAGTAATTTATAATTTAAAAAAAAAAATTA
>NW_013617543.1:15727-34954 GCF_000695525.1 Brassica oleracea var. oleracea | reverse complement strand
AGCCGTTTGTAAAAATTTAAAATATAACATATACATAAAAATCTAAATTTTTATTATATGGTTATTGTGGTTGTTTAATATATTTAATAGCTTAAAATTAAAAAAATATGATAGAAGATACACTATTTTTTATCAAATCTTTATTATTCAAAATCATTAATTGTCATATATACTTTAGCCACATTAGGCAATTCCGTAAATTTTATTTAAGGAAATAATAAAGTACATTAATGATGAATTTATTGTTAGTTTAATAAAAAACTTATTATATAATTAGATGAACCAACATATTTCTCTAATGATTCTAAGAATCATTTTATTGATGACATGTGGCTTCAAAAAAAAGTTGTAATGCTTCTCAAATAATATATAGGGGATATATTTTAAATGACAATACCAGTTTATAAAATTAAATAATATCTTTTATTTATCTAATTTTAACTGTCTTTATTATAATTACTAATTAAAATTTATTTCTATTTTATGTATATAATTTATATTACTAAGAGAATTTTTAAATTTAAAATATATAAAATTCATTTTTATTATAATTTTTGTGATCTGTCACGAATAACTGTCAATTCAAGTGGATGGATATACTAAATTTTATTTAAGGGTTATGTAAGTAAAGGTGTATAAGGGCAAGCTTCCTAGATGATAATAAAGGATAGCGCAGGTTAACGAGATGAGGTGGAAAGTAAGTTAGCACAGAGGAATGTGACAGTTTTATGCGCACGATAGCATAGAAAAGGTTGAGATAGAGTCAATGAGTGGACAGAGTGGCAAACGTGCGGTGGTGGGGAAGCAAGGGAGTTGACTTAATAGTAATTTTAATGATTATTTAGTTGTAGTATCTTTTTGTCATTATTAATTATGACAAAAAGTATGATTATAAATTGTCTCTGCACTCAATCACGGATCATAAGTAAAGCTGCCACCATCTTCCTTATTGTTTTTGGATAATTAATCATAAATAAACAAAAGACAAATATAGTGACGAATTAGGTAATTAGCGACGGAGAAACTTTTCTGGCAAAATGAATTAAATTATGGCTCCGATTGGTAAACATCGGACCTAATTGATAACTTCGCGCAAAGATGGAATTCCGTAAGTATTTTATCGATTAACAAAAATTACAGAATAAAAAAAATGCAAAAACACAAGTTTGCATTTTTGCTGACAAAAATACAAAGAAAATCGGGCAATTTGCAAAATTGACTCAAAACTCAAAGTCAAACCTAAAACTAACCCATATTTTTTTTTCCTTATTCACCCCACAAGTTCATATTATTCACGAAAATACCTTTAGATTTTTTTTCTTTTCGAAAATGGATTTTTTTACTCTATCAACGTCATAATCTTCAAGCATTTACAAGATTACTACTGCTATCAATACATCAACCATCATGAACAACCAATTTGAAGCTATTTACACTTCTTTTTTTTCAATTCTTATGAACTAAAAACAACATCTTTTTCACTTTCTCTCCATATTAATCCAAAAAAAACCCAAGATTTTGATTCTAAAATTTTTATGGTTCATAGAGCCATTGAAGCTTAAGATTCTTGGTGGCTCACTTTAGTTTGAGATTTTGGGTGCTTGGAGAAGAATTTTGTGTGCTAAACAAGTTATCTCATTGGTTGAAACTATGAAATTACCTTTGACGACTTACATGGAAGTCTTCTGGTCAATGCAGAGGTTAGTTTTGCAATTGACTTTTAAATGTGTTTTTCTAGACGATTTACATGGAAGTCGTCCATCTTTGTTTGTTAAAAAAAATTCGAGACGACTTCCATGTAAGTCGTCAAAGGTAAACGAGTTAGTTTTGCAGATGACCGGATTGTGTCAGAAATTGACTTTTTTTGGACGACTTACATTTAAGTCGTCCAGTAGAAAATTGAAAAATCAATATTTTGTTATACCTAGACGACTTCCATGTAAGTCGTCTCAGGTTAGTTTTGCAATTAAAAAATTAAACAAAAAAATTTATTTTTGTCTAGACGACTTACACGGAAGTCGTCCATCAGGCGACTTACATGAAAGTCGTCCATGATTTTATTCCGAGATTCTGGTCGAACCTTGCTTATCTTGGACGACTTCCATGTAAGTCGTCGGACGGACGACTTCCGTGTCAGCCGTCTAGAAAAAAAAATAATATTTTTTGTTTTATTTTTCAATTGCAAAACTAACCTGAGACGACTTACATAGAAGTTGTCTAGGTATAACAAAGTATTGATTTTTTAATTTTCTAAGAAAAGTCAAATTTCTGACACAATCCGGTCAAATGCAAAACTAATCCGTTTTCCCTAGATGACTTACATGGAAGTCGTGTCGAATTTTTTCTTTTTAACAAACAAAGATGGACGACTTCCATGTAAGTCGTCTAGGTTAAAAATCAATTGCAAAACTAACCTAAATGGACGACTTCCTAGAAGTTTACCAGACGACCTCTGTGGAAGTCGTCTGCGTCAATGTTTAATAAACTTTCATTTTCTCTAAAACTATAAAGACTTTTTAATATATTTTTGTTAATTCATGTATATTAGTCAATATTGGGGATACTGAATGAAATTTATAACTTAATTAGTGATATTTATGAGGTTACCAACATTCATGTTTAGTAAAGTTTCTAGCTAATTGAGAAGACTTCCGTGGAAGTCTTATACGTTAGTTTTTGTAAATTTGTTAAGTAATTTTAAGATATGTTTATTTAATATTCAAAAGTGTTAAGTAACTTCAAGAATATCAAGTAACATGGTTTAAGGTGTCTCCTTTGATCATAAGATATACTTTTTACTTATGTATCTAATGAAAATGTTCTATTTTTGAACTTATGTGTTGTTTATCTTTTGTGAATTTGACTAAGTTATTTTGAGAATTCTTCTCTCTTAGTTGTAATAAATTTGATTATTTTTTTGTGTTATTGTGTTTTGCTATTGAAACTCTATCAATAAATTCAATTATGTCAAGTAATTTTGGCAAGATAATATTATGGAAAAATGAACATATTTACCAATTTTTTTAATTAATATCTCTTCAAATTTACAAAAAAAGTCACAACTAAATGAGTGCACATGCAAATCACAAAACATACCACAAACAATACTATTATAGATCATTCATCTACAAAGACAAGTTTAGACTCCACTTGATATGGAAGAAGACTCCGTCAGAAGAATTCTTGGAAGTCTTCTTGGCGCATTATATTTTAGAAGACTTCCGAGAAGACTTCCCATAAGTCTTCTAAAGTCTAATCCAGATCTGAAAAACATGTATATCAAACCCAAATCTGAAAAAACTGCATATCATATCAAAAAAACGTTCAAATGGCTTAAAAATAGAGAAAATGAGTAGAAAATTAGATATGTATACTTTTATAAAACACACAAAGTACATATCCAAGTGGAAGATGAGAACCATTTGATTAAAAACATTCAACAAAAAGATAGATTAGTGAGAAAGACATGAGACAAAAATGAAAAATTCATATAAAATTTAGTGTTTTCAAGTCAAAGAGATTAGAGTGGGTTTGAAGAGTTTTAGTTTGGAAAAAATGTATGAACTTTATGCAACAGGAAGGTTACCAAATGAAAAAAAATCAGATATAAAAACTTACCAAAACGCTCAGATCTGTTATGAAAAGAAGACATGGGAGAATACTCTGTCAGAAGACTTCCTGGAAGTTGTCTGGAAGACTTCCTGGAAGTTGTCTGGATTACTTCCTGGAAGTTGTCTGGAAGACTTCCTGGAAGTTGTCTGGAAGACTTCCTGGAAGTCATCTGAAAGTCTTCTAGCCCAGAAGTCTTCCAGATCTGAAAAACCTGCATATCCAAATCCAGATCTGAAAAACCTGCATATCCAAAAACGTTCAAATGACTTAAATACAGAGAAAATGAGTGGACTTTATAGAACATACAAAAATACATATCTAAAATTAATAGATCTACATTTAAATAAGTGGAAGATGAGAACCATGTGATAAAAACCTGCAAAAACAAGATAAATTAGTGAGAAAGACATGAGACAAAAACAATAAATTGATATAAAGTTTGATGTTTATAAGTTCATAAATATTAGAGAGAGGTTGGAGAGATTTAGAATGAGGAACATTAAATTTTTTGTTGCAGCCATTTTGAGAGGAGGAGAGAGAATGTGTAAATTTTTCTTTATATAGGGCGACAAAAAATCCAATTATGTTAAATATTTTCGATTCAGAAGACTTCATGGACGACTTACTTGTAAGTCATCCATAAGACTTCAATATTTTTAGCGGGAAACAAAAATATTTTTTGCGGGAAACTAAAATAGAAGACTTCCTAGACGACTTACCTGTTAGTCGTATAGACCCTAAACATAACCTTTAAACTAAATTAACTAACTAAACACTTCACAAAATCAAATTAAACTTAAAAAGTGTTTACTATACACATATAGCACTACAAGAAATATGGGTAGTAATAGCAGACGAAAAACGCTATGAGTTAGATATAATAGCGTTCCCTAAAACGCTCTGGCAGCGTCCGTTATAATAGGTCAGACACTTTTGATAGCAGATCTATCGTATGCTATAGTTAAATAAACAACGATAGCAAATGTTTTGTGTCGTTAATTTGTTTTTTAATTATCCATAAATTTATTAAAATAATTACTAAACCAAACCAAATTAAAAAAATAAAATAAAAAGTACACCTAAACATAATTAACCATAACATAATTCATAATTAAATAATTAAAATTAATCGAAAATTAATTCATAATTAAATATTAAATTTTATTTATTAATTAAAATCAGTATACAAACAGTTAAAGAACACATTAAACCAAAAACAAATTAAAATATTAAACCAAAACATAATTATCCTAAACCTAGACTAAGCCTCCGCCTGCAACCCTAATCTTTCGCCTCCAGCCTGCAGCCTCCGGAGCATCCACCTCCCGCCTCCAAAACCTCTATTCGCTTAGTCCCGTAGCATTGCTCCTCTGGTTCTTCTCACTAGGTCAATTCTTCAGCATGCACCAAAATAAAAAAAAATCAGTTCAAAACAGAGAGAGATAGAAAGGATGCAGATAGATAGAGGTAGAGATAGATATAGAGAGACTTTACCTTTCCTTCGGGATGGCTACGGAACAGGTCTTCCAGAGCCTCTGTTCGCTTACTCGACAGTATTATCTCTCATAAATCAACCTATTAAATCAAAAAGAAAACTGAATCTGAGATGAACTTGCTAAACAAGGGTGAATCTGAGATGAACTTCTAGATCTCGTACCTGTTCTTCTCGTCGAAGTCCACCGTGTCTTGTAATCTCTGCTGGAGACAGATTTTGTTTGAGCTGATGAAGATTGAGACAGATTCATTTATGGTGATTGGTGATGAAGGTTGAGACAGATTTTGTTTATTGTGATGGGTGTTGACACTGATTCGTTTATGGTGATAGTGGTTGAGACAGTTTTGTTAAAAGGCACGTAGAAGAAGATGAGAGATAGAGAAAGTGGAAGAGACGAATACGAGAGGTAAGAGGAGAGAGATGAAGAAATACATCTTTTCATCTTGTTCATTTTGGTCCATTAGATTTACTTAATCAACGGCTTTGGTCAGAAGAGTGTGATCCTCGTCCTTATACCTTATTGGTCAATTCATTTTGACCAGATTTTGTAATTATTTTCTTACTCTGTTTTTTTTTCTGTTTTAATACACGAAGTATTAAGGTAAATATTAATGTAAAAAAACAATTTCTGAGACAAAATTCAAAGATTAAGATTTTACAATTTAAAATTTGAAATTTTAATTTTAGATTCAATGTAGTTTATATGTTTGTAATGTTTGGGGTATGTGAATTGGAATTATGCTTTATGAAATAGAGTTTAGGGTATAGAATTATGGTTTTGGAAATTTGAGTTAAATATATAGTTTAGATTAGACAATAGTTTTAAATGTTTTAAAACATTTTATTTTTATTTACAATTTATGTAAACAGTAGTTTTAAGTGTTTAAAAACAGAGTTTGGAGTTATATAAATAACTGTACATTTTATTAGATAAAGTTTAGGCTTATCACTTTTAAGATTTGGAGTTTAACTTGAAAAATGACTCAATTTAGAGTTTTATTGTTTGAGGTTAAATTTTCAAAAATGACTAAATTTAGAGTTTTATATTTATGATTTGGAATTCAAGTTTAAAAATATTATTGTTGAAATTTGTATTTAAGATATAGGGTTTGAGATATGTACTTACGGTTTAGGGTTTTAGAGTTTAGGGTTTTGGAGGGTTAGATAAATAAAAATATCATTAACTGTATAAATATAAATGATAAATCTATTTTTTTTAACATAACCTTCATGATATATATATATATATATATATATATTATATATATATAATTTTCCATAGTTGACAAAAAAACATATACTTTTCCATCAAAAAATTTGAAACATAGGAAGTCAATACATGAACTCAATACAAAAGACAACTGACAAACTCAACGATGAGTTTTATAACATACAAAGTCAATACTTAGAACACAGAGGACAAAAGGAGAAGAGGACTTGGTGGAGACAGAGTCAAGAAAAAGGCGTTGCACTACGAGAATTTTATTTATATATCAAAATTAGTTTACATAACTAAACCAATTTTTTTTTAAAAGACACTAAACCGAAGCAAAAAGAAAAACATTAAACCGGAAACAAATTAAACCTAGATCTAAATCCCAAACATCGTCATCATCATCCGCCGCACCACCATGAAGCATTGTCTTCACTTTCCGGTGAGCAGAGGCAGCTAGCACCACCACCACCACACCGTGCCTCCTATGTGTTCAAGCTCACGACCACCAACTCTGCTCACGACAACTCTTCATGTACCAAAAAACAAAACAAAATGAGTGAGAGAGAGAGACAGCTTGACCGGCGAGGTTCATGGCAAAGGGAGGCTAAGAACTTCCCCTTTATTCATCTCCGACGAGCTGAACCATCGAAGCCTCGTTCTGTAGACGAACTATGATACAAAATAATCAATCCATAAATGAAGAAGAAAAACAGAGATTATTGATTATCAGAAGAAGACACAGATAATTATATCTGAACGGGTCATAAATTACAGAACGAGCTCAAACATACAAGAACACACACCAAGCTCCAAAATCAAGAACAACACAAAACTAAAACAAGCCACAATAGTTACCAAACTATAGTCATTGATTATGTACATGTAACAAAACAAGACTTTGTTGGTAGCGGCTCTTCAACATAGAGAGAAAGAGAATATGACCCGTAGCACAGAGAAAACCAGAACACAGAGAGAACCATAAATCGAAACCCCAAACACATGAACACAGATGGAAAGACTCAGAAAAAAAATCAAACCAGAGATAAGAACAATCTTAATCGAGGACTAATCAGAACAATCATTTATCCCCAATTCAAAACCCTAACACTGAAACCAATTGAAACCCTACTCGATGACTAATACAGAACAATAAATAGCAGAAGAAGAAGAGAGAACGACGATTCGCGAGTTGTTCGGTGGAAGCCATGAGGATTCTAGTCGGAGGAGAGAACGAGAAGGAGAGTCGGGGGAAACTGGTTGGTGTCGAGAGAGAAAGATAGGAGAGTCCGACAGTGAGAGAAAGATTTGATTTTTTCCTAAGTGTAGAGAGGAAAAGTACTTTGCGACTTAGATAAATTTGGCAAATTAACGCGGATATTTTTTTTTATTTTCCCGCAATAACAAATATAGTGTTTCAAAATGACAAACGCTATTGAAAAAACAAGTGCTGATATACAATAGCAGAACTGTCATAAGCGTTATAATCTGATGCTATTAATACCCACATTTCCTGTAGTGTAGGTAAAAATTTAATTTTTCAAAAAAGCATTTAAGCTTTCCAAAATTTAACCTAAGAATACATACAATACTACAACATATGCTGCCAAACCCTAAACCAAAGAATATCATGATTAACTGCTTTCACTCATCTATGTTGAAAACTATTCAATTTTATTATATCTTAGTTTACATCACTTAAAATTGGTTATAATTACATGATTTAATATTTCACTTGTCAAAATATTTTTTAAACAATTTATAAATTATTTTTAAGATCAACAACACCAGACGACTTACCTGGAAGTCAAGTCGTCCAGACGACTTCCAGTATCTCAGAAGACTCAGACGACTTACCGGAGCTATATTCATAAAAATAAGTTCTGTTTTTTTGTTTGGTCACAAGGGGTTGAGTGTATTTTCACAAGGCTTTTAGGTTAGTTTTGCATTTGATTCAAGTTTGGGTGTATGTTTTCATTTCAAATCAAGTTTTGAATCATATTTGGAAAATTCCCCAAGAAAATTTTCATTAAGTGGAAAAATGAATTTTAGTAGATTATTTACAAAATCAACACTTTAATATTATTAAATTATATGCTAATACCATTTTAAAATTTTAAATAAATAGAAATTAATATTTTAATCATATATAGTTATGTTATAATTTAAGTTATACTATAATTTGTTTTATAATATTATAAAATGGCAAATCTATTATTAAAACGTATTAAAAGATAGCTAAATATTTATAATAAGAATTAAATTTTTTAAAATAAATTTTAGTTATTTCACTTTTGTTATAATTAGTTTAATTATTGCTATTTGTTTTTACTTATAACAAAGGAATACCATATAAAACATTTTTGATCAGTTTAACATATATTGCTTAATCGCGGAAAAAATATCAAGCTGTGTAGAAAAAAACAATTAAGCTACAAAAAAAATTAAAAATTATGGAATGACGGAATACAAATTATATTAATTAAAATATTTTGTATGATATTTAATTTATTACAAGGAAAACAAACACCAATATTAAACCAATAATTATAAAATGTGAAAATAGCTAAAATTTATTTAAAATATTTTACTTCTTATTATAAATATTTTGCTTATTTCAATACGTTTTTAATAATAGATTAACATCATATGATATTATAAAACAAATTATAATATAATTTTATTTACAACATAAATATTTTAAAAGTTTATTGCTATTTATTTATAATTTTAAAATGATATTATCATGTAACTTAATAATATGAAAGTGTTAATTTTGTAAATAATCTACTAAACACACATGGCTTTTCCACTTAATAATGTTTTCTTTGTATTTTCTCAGCTAAAACACATACTTAAGGTTTTTTTCTTCTTTCCGCAATTTTTGTTGATTAGCAATACACTTGTGGAAGCGCGTTTATAACGTCATTTCACCGTTCGGTTACCAATCAGGGCCAATATATTAATTTTTTGACTGTAGAGCGTTGATTATGGTTAGGTCTAGGCATGGAGGATATATCTGGAAAATTTGCAATATCCAGATCATGATCTGCCCCATTTCAAACAAATAATTATCTTTGTGATTCGATTCGATTCGGAAATTCTGGATATCAATTTTTTATAAAATAATATTGGCAAATTATTCAATTCAACCCCTCAATTTTATAAAAAAAAAACAAAAAAAATATAACACTAAAATAAATAAACAATCATTCGTAATATTGATATATAATAATAATAATAATAATATCATGCTAAAAAATTTAACATTTTAACAGAAATTGTAAAGCAAAAACAGAAAAATCAATATTTACAAGACTAATAAGAAAATTTATTTGTTATCAATTGACTCAACATGAAAATTAAATTGGATATGCAACAACTCAAAATTCTTTTCTTGAAATTTGTTTTTAAAAAAACTTACCAAATTAAATCATAAAACATGTAGAGATATAATGGTTTGTATATCACTCAAATTACCATAAGGAGTGATTTTTACTCTCTCAAATAAGAGGTCGAGTTGCAGTACTTATTGATCGAATTCACTGGGAGCTAAAGCACACAAAAGATCTAGAAGTTATGTGGTTAAGCTAGGCAAACATGTTTAATTTAAATAGCAGCGGTGAACAAATAATTGTTCGGTTGATTGATTAGGGGTTTAAGACAGATATGAAAGGCGTTAGACTTAGGATTTCTATTCAGACAATCATGATTATAGAGATATAGATACTAAGCATATATTGGATATTCTAGAACTCAAACAGTAAGAATAGTCGATCAACTTCCGTATTTTTAGAATATTTATTGCCGGATCTAAGACCTCAGCTGTTGCTTGTTGGTCTTGAGAAAGTGTCGATCGATACCAATTAAAGATTGTCGGTCGATACACCTTTCATCCCGTCGATCAATGCAACTACTGAGTTGTCGATCGACGAACCTTCCAGGAAGCTTTACGCACGGGTTTGACTCGTTCACTAGGTTTAACTAAATCAGCTTCCGCCTATTTCTATCAATCCTAGCACAATGTAAACTAATCCAGACAGGGAACCAAGCTTCCGCTTGCCCACTAATATCTATAGGCAAGGTCCTAGTTAGCTATTCTAGAACACATGTATTAAGAACAGTTTAATTGAAGGATACCTAATACTTAGCAATTCAACATTTTGGGCTAATCCCTCATGAATATCTGAACCCTAAATCTAACAAAGAGAACTACTCAGACATAGCTAAGAAATTCATCACAAAGAAATATGAAAACTGCATAAATAGATAAGAGTAGAAAAACTTGGAGTTCCAATCCCAAATCTCTGAAGGAGTTCTTGGATCTTCTCTCCAAACCTAAGACTCTAAGTATTTTGATGTATTAAAGGTATGAAAATATGAAAGCGTGTGTTGCCTAGAACAATGGCAGAGCAAATAAATATTAGGTTAAAACTCGTTAGGGGTAATCTGGTAATTCTTGTGGGACTTGGGATTAAAGTCGGCTGGAACCAAATCTGGCATTTGCGCACTTCACTGTCGATCGGCACGATCGACAACACAAAGTGTGTGTCGATCAATTATCATCTTCAATCATCGATCGCTAGGCTGATCGATGGTCAGCTAGAGGTCTTTATCATTGTATCTCCAAAATCACCACTTTCCTCCTAATCACTCCAAAACCTGAAAACATACTAAAAAGACTCTAAAGCAACTATAATGTATTTAAAAACACCAATATACCATAGCTAAAAGTGGGTAAAATCCATGGTATATCACGTAAGTCATAAGTTCGAGAGTGTTTCGTAGAGTTTATAGTTCGATAGGGCGTTCACGAGTGAAGCATGATCGTCTGCCATGGTTGTATCCTGGGACTCGATATTCATATAGTTTCGTCTTACTATGAAGCAAATATTTAGAGTTAAGGAACGATATTATATCTCGACTCCATGTCTATCATTTTGTCTTTTTAGAATAGTCTATTTCCTTAACATTGCTTTTATCATATCGTTTATATCAATCCGGTTTTCCGGCTTTTACAAGGGTTCCAGTGAGAAGTGTTCTTTACGGGAGTTATGGGGTTTGGACAAGGGTAGTTTGGAAAATTCAATAAACCCGGAGATGGATTTTGGGATAAGAGCATAATTAATGGGGAGTTTTTAAGGTGGAGTTCTTATCGGAATATAAGAAACCGTCTCTTAACTTTTAATTAAAAAAACTAAGAGCCAGTTCTTAAATAAGGTATTTAAGAGCCAGTTCTTAGTTTTTTTAGTTAAAAGTTAAGAGACGATGTCTTATATTCCGCTAAGAACTCTACCTCAAGAACTCCTCAATAATCATGCTCTAAGTATCCGGAAAATGCAATCCTAAAATTATCACTTTGACCATGCACGTGATGTTACTCAAAAATAAGTAATAATCAGAGTTGGATATGGTCAAACTAAAGTTTTTCGATTGCCGTTACAGAAAAAAAAACTACGCTTGATTGGTTGTTGTATATCTTATATATTAAAATATGTGATTTAAAAAAAAATGGACTATCACTAGAAATCAGTTATCATTCATTTATTACTAATAATATGGATTCATAATATATCATTCCTAATATAACATTGACTCCTAAAAATCCGGATTGGTTAACAAACTCACATTGATTCATGTGTGATATTTTTATTTGGATCATCATTTAAATTTTTTATTAAATGTATTTCCTTAATGCTAATATATAATCTTTTAACTACTTAAATCATAATATAATTTAATATCTTTTTATTTAAAATACAAATAAATAAATATATATATATATATATATATATATATATATATATTTTTTTTTTTTTTCTTAACAAATGTGTTGAAAAACATTATAACAATATCTTAATTATCAAAAATTGTATATAAATATTTTCACTAATTTTGTAATTAGTAATGAAATTAATGTTATTATACATTAATATATATAAACTCAGTTATCTTTTATAAAATGAAAAAAAATTATTTTACTATTTTATAGTTATATCTATCATTTTAAAATAAAACATTGTATTTAACTAAATATGATAAAATTATTTTAAACTGATAAATTAATATATTTTATTTTCAAAAACATTAAAAATTTATGCTACAAATATAATATGTTGGTAGAACTGGTTAACATTAGTAAATTAGATAATTCATGTATAAAATTAACTTATCTTAAACTTTTATATATGTATATATATATATATATAATTATTATCTTAAATGAATAAACATAAAAAAATATTGATAAAGGAAATCTAGCGCTTTGAATTACGGATCAGGATCATAATCATTGAATAAAAAATAATTATAAAATATATATAATAAAAATACCAAATATATGTGATGATTTGAAATAATCAATTAACTCACAACATGAAAACTATCAAATTGTTATATTTAAAATAATTATATATAAACATTTAAATATATAAGTAACTTTAAAAATATATTCTAATTATGTAAAATATGTAAAATATATATAAACATGAAAATTAATACCTGCACGGTTGTGCGGGTTCAAATCTAGTAAATTTATTAACTTTGCTACAAAATTCCTTATTTCACACAAAGTATCTATATTTCTTTTTTGACAATAAGATAGTCGATGCCTATCTGATATATTCGGGAAAACTCGAAACTTTCATCACCCGCATGATCAGGCCCGGCCTTGAGCACATACGTAAGAAACATTTGTATGGGGCCTATAATTTTTACAGATTTTGTAGGCTCACTTTTTTATCACTGTAAACTTTCTAAAACCCATACAAAACTTAACGCGGATTGTGGAGTTTATCTCAAACACAACAAAATTAAATCATAACAACTTTTTGCCTCAACGTTATATAAAAAAAAGAACGAAACGATAATAATTATCTAACTAAACAATACTCAACTCTTACGGCAAGTCTACGTTTTAGAAACACAACCACCATCACAATAAATAATGAAACGAAGTGACCGAAGAAAACTGAAACTACACAACTTGGATATTTTTCTTATTTACAGTTAACAAAGATTACATGATTTGGTCATATTATTGATTGGAAAAACTGTCAAATTTTTAATCAATGCTCGATTTTGTAAAAAAAGTACAAGAAAATCATTTTTTTAGAATTGATAGACTATCATTAGCTTTAACAATATAGTGAAAATCTAATTACAAACTTAAGTTATAGTAATCTAAATTTCTATATGTTATGTAGGGCCTCGATTTTTTGTTTCGTATTGGACCCTAAATATCTGAGGACCGGCATGCTCATGATGATAGCTTGTGAAAATTTGAACCGCACACATAAAAATCAAAATATGACAATATGGAATATACATTTAGCTCCATAACAACCTACGTACGTAGTCAAAAGGTCTGACAGTCATAATGATATTATAACTATTGCTCTCACCTGAACAAATGCATTAAGATCTATAAAATTCAATCGTAAGCCACATAGATATTTCTGAGATGTTGAGTTGGTTCTTTCTTCATCTTAGAATATTTCCTATAATTTTAGAGTGAGTAGCTAGGAAATCTAACATAGTTTAAAAAAGATCTAACATGTATATCACCTAGTCAAATCTTATCAAGAATTTTACCAAAAAAAAAAAAAAAAAATCTTAGCAAGAAAATTCACCACTTTTATCAAAAAAAAAAAGAAAAAAGAAAATTCACCATGCAGACGCACTGTCAAATTTTTTTTCTGAAAATAGTTTAACACTTATCAAACCTTTTGATATGACGCTCGAAATAATCTCAAATTATGAAATTTGTGCTTTTGATGCATATGTGCAACAAATCGATGATTAGTTACTAACCATATATATGTATCTTTAACTAGTTTTTTTTTTTGCTAATAACTTTTTCACCGGGAGGTCCTCCATTGATATTAGATTGATTAGGATGATTCTTCGGTTGCGTGTTGTATGACGACAGCACATTCCTTCAGTGGACAGAGTAATTCTTTGTCAAGAATTCGAATTACCAATAAATTAGAAGCAGCAAACGAAGCCAAGGAGAGCGTTCTAGTGATGGAAGGATTCACCTCAGCGACTTCTTCGATACCTTCATCGATATAAACAACATCTTGCATCGGTAACTGATGATACTCAACAATCTCTCTCAAGAACCTGTTCTCTCTTAGCTCTCTCGCGTAGATAGAGTTCTCATGTACTAATCTTGCTTTCTCCGCAAGTAATGTCTCAAGCTGAAGCCTGATTAGGTCATCATCTGCTGGATTGTTGCTTCCCTTTTCCAGGTTATCTCTTAACCGTTTGTTCTCTTCTTCAAGATGCGAGCAACGTTGTTTAGCGAAAGCTAGGTCGGCTTTAACCGTTTTTAATTCGCGTAAGAGGAGCTTGGCTTTGGCTGCTGTAGCCATGGCTACATCACGAGAAGCTTTGATTGAGACTCGTCTGGGTTTGGTTGCGTTTATGGTTGCCATGGACTGTTTGATCCAACGCTATCTGATGAATCTATTATGTCTGATCCTTTACGTCTGATCTGAGAAGCTCCCATTATACGGCCTTCCTCGAATGCTTTCTCGAAACTGTCTCCGATTGCGTATTCTAGGGTTAGGTTCGGAGACAACGATGACGTTTTGTTTATGCTCTTCTTCGTCCTCCTCGAGTATTGATTTTGATTTCTGAGCTAGGATTCCCAACAACCCACGACTCTCGTTTTTTGTCGCGTCCAAGTAAGCTGTGAACCCTCGTACCTGAAAATATAAGGATTTAGGTTTAGGGTTTGTTTCTTGCGGGAGAAGTAACTTCTCAAGGAAAGAGAGAAAGGCCTGAGAATTGGAGGAAGCGCGGATTGCTTGAGCGGCAAGGGAGGAATGAGAAGAGAAAGATTGAGAAGATCTGAAGGATTATCCGGCATTGTAGTGACCATTGAGATCACCGTGATCGTGATCAGGTGGTTGGTTATAGAGGTCTTCACCTAATGTTGAAGCTCTGGTGGTCCCTTGTCTTCTACGATACGCCATTTTCTTTGGTTCTGTTTGATTATTTTTTCTCTTTTCTCTGTGTTTCTTATTATTATTATTTTGTTATTAAAAAAATTGTTGATCACAATTACAATTTTTGATCCTCTGGTTTTACGTAATTCACGTTCTTAAAAAGTTGATATAAATGATTAATTAATTAATTACTTAATTTGGGTTCAGTGGTGTCCCAAAAACCACCCGTAAAAAGATATGACCACCATCTCATGGAACTGTCAAGGGACGAGAGTTTATTTGACCAAGCAACACCTCCGAGAGTTGCATCATTTTTTGCATCTTTTTTTTTATCTGAAACAAAAAACACTCGTTCTTTTTTGCAAGACTTTCAAGTTTCTTTTGGTTATAATAAATTGTTCACCATGGAGCCGGACGGCAGAAATGGTGGTTTGGCTTTATTTTATTTGGATGCGTATGATGTATCGATTCACAACTATGATAAGCGTATGATTGATATAATTAGTGCAACGATAGAGGATCACACAGGGTTTATAACTTTTGTCTAGGGAGATCCGGTCATATAGTGCCGAGAATATGTATGGAAACGCCTCACTCGAATGAGTACAAATAGAACAGGGGCTTGGCTCATGTGGAGTTTTTATGAGATAGTAAGCAATCAAGAAAAGCAGGGAGGTCGCAAAAGACCAGACACTTCTTTCCTCCCATTTAAATTGATGCTTAACAACTGTGGTATGATGGAGTTCCCATACAAGGGTAATTCGATGTCATGGATAGGATACAAAAGTTTGGGGAAAGTCCAATGTCGACTTGATAGAGCTGTTGGCAAGGAAGACTGGCATCAACTATTCTCCCACACCAATGTGGAGTATCTAAAATTATGGGGCTCTGATCATCGCCATGTCCTGACCCGTATCCAGTCACGTTCAGTAAGACTACAGCGATGCTTCAAGTTCGAAAAAAAATGGCTGCACAAAGATGGGCTAAAAGAGGCCATAGAAACGGGTTGGGGCATTGAAGATACAGCCTCTGATCGACCCCTACACGTGAAGATCAGTGATGTTAGACGTTCTATTTCTCAATGGAAGAGAGATAATCCGTCAAACACTGCTAAAAAGATTGAAACAATCAAGGAACATCTAGAGAGGTCTCAAGCGGACCCTGATATACCGAGTGCTAACATTTTGAACTTAAAATGGAACCTGTGCACAGCTTTCCGGGAAGAGGAACTGTATTGGAAGAAGAAAAGTAGAGCTCTCTAGCTTAAGGAAGGAGATAAGGATACCAAGTTCTTCCATGCTCTGACAAAGCAGAGACGAACCCGGAACCGGATCATCAAATTAAAAAAGCCGCAAGGTGGCTGGATAGAGAGCGCTTCAGGAATTGAAAAAGTGGCCTCTGAGTATTTCCAAAACTTGTTTACCACGACACAAACAAGTGATTTTGATGAATCCCTCCGGTACGTTACCGCGAAGATCACCCATGTGATCAACATATCTCTTACGAGGCCGCCAACAGATCCAAGAAATAAAGCAAGTGGTCAAGGACATAAATCCAGAAAAAAGCACCAAGACTAAATGGTATGACAAGCCTTTTCTACCAGAGTTTTTGGGAGACTACAGCAAAGGATATCATAAAAATGGTCAAGGAGTTCTTCTCCTCCGATGTCCTTGACCGATGGCTGAACCAAAAAAAAATATGTTTGATCCCAAAAACAGAGCGGCCTCGAGAGATGAAAGAGTTTCGACCTACCAGTCTCTGTAATGTGAGTTACAAGATCATCTCCAAGATCATGTGCTTAAGACTCAAAAAAATCCTTCCGAAAGTAATATCGGAGACTTAGTCTGCCTTTGTGGCGAGACGCCTCATTTCAGATAAAATTTTACTTGCCAAGGAAGCCTTCCATGCTTTGCATATGAACCCGATATGCAAAGCAAAGTTTGTGGCCATCAAGACAGATATGAGAAAAGCGTACGACCGAGTGGAATGTAATTTCCTTGAAGCTCTGATGCTTAAGATGGAATTCTCAAAAAATGGGTTACATGGATACATGTGTGTATATCCTCGGTCACTTACCAGGTGCTTCTGAATGGAGAACCTAAAGGTCACATCTCACCATCTCAGGGTCTCAGGAAAGGAGACCCCCTATCTCCTTTCCTCTTCATTATTCTCACAGAAGCTTTATATCACAACTTAAAGGAGCAGAGGAGGAAGGTAGTATCTTCGGGTTAAAGATAGCGAGGGCCTCCCCATCTGTATCACACCTCCTCTTCGTGGACGATAGTATTTTTTTTGTAGAGCAGATGTCCAGCAGTGTGCTGAGCTGATAAAAATCATCGATACATATGAGAAAGCCTCAGGTCAACAACTGAATCAAGGTAAATCCACGATCCTGTTTGGAAGCAAAGTCCCACATGATCTGAAAGGAAATCTGAAACAAACCCTGGGAATTCATAAAGAAGGATGCATGGGTATGTATTTCGGTCTCCCAGAAAAGATATGTGGTTCAAAGAGACAAGTATTTGCCTTTGTTCGAGACCGACTAAATGAGTGAATCAATACTTGGTCAGCGAAGTTCCTCTCTAAAGGGGGCAAAGAAGTTTTACTGAAATCGGTAGTACAAGCACTCCCCACGTATGTTATGTCATGTTTCCTCTTACCAAAAGATAATATCAAAAACTTCAAGGAGCAATTGAAAAATTCTGGTAGAGCACAACAGAAAATAAACGGGGTCTGCACTTGATAACTTGAGAAAAAACCTGCAAATCCTATAATAAATGAGGATTAGGTTTCAGAGATTTGAGTGACTTCCATCTGGCATTACTTGCCAAGAAATTATGGAGACTCTTACAGCATTCTACATCTCTTCTTGCTCGAGTTTTAAAAGGCAGATACTACCGCCATACGAATCCCATGGAGGTCAAAACCGCAAATTCTCCATCCTTCGGTTGGAAAAGCATCATGGCAGCTCAAGATCTACTTCAAGCATACCTACGAAGAAGGATAGGATCGGGTTATAATACCGTGTTTGGTTGGACTCATGGATCCTGGTGATCCCTCCACGGCCAGTACGAGATAAGGGTACTTACAGAGACCAAGACCTTTTTGTCAACCAGTTGATTGATCAAAATTCAAGGATGTGGAAGATAAAGGTATTGGACGCTTTGTTTGACCCAGAAGAAATTCCGTTGATACTGAGTTTGAAACCCAGCCATAACTTCAATGATGATGGTTTTTGCTGGATATATATGAAGTCAGGGGCATACACTGTTAAATCAGGTTACAAGCTTGCGACGCAGTTAAAAGAAAAAAAAAGGAGAAGACACAAGTCCAATAAGCTAGTCTAAATGGACTAAAAGCGCTAATATGGGAGTTAAAGGTACCCAGGAAAATCAAACACTTCCTATGGCAAGCTCTTTCGGACAGTATCGCAGCTTCTAGTCGACTCTTCGATCGACATTGTGGACAGGACCGGTCGTGTATGAGATGCTGTAGCGACACAGAATCAATAAATCACCTCATGTTCACATGCCCTCCATCCCTCCAAGCGTGGGCCTTATCAAATATAACATCAGCTACGGGGATGTTCTCGAGTAACTCTCTATATGAGAGCTTCGACTATCTTTTCTTACGCGGGAAAAGGGATGGTCACAAACGCAGTGCTAGCGTGCTTTTCATGGATTCTCGTGTTCACATGAAAAGCGCAAAACGACAAGGTCTTCAATGGTAAAAAGATATCCTCCCTCCGGAGATTGTGAATCACGCAGTCAAAGAAGCCGAGGAATGGAAGGCGGCACAAGTGATACAAGAAGCTGTTTCAACGACCGCGACACCTACTTTTTAAGAAGCTGATATGAGTGAGCCACGTCTACTAAGATGCCAAGTGGATGCATCTTGGGTGGCAAGCTCGAAAGTCTTTGGAGTTAGTTTCACCTTGGATATGGAGTCGTATA
>NW_013617543.1:0-15579 GCF_000695525.1 Brassica oleracea var. oleracea | reverse complement strand
CCCATGCATGCGGAGTTCTCTTCCCTTTTATGGGCAATGGAGCACTCTCTGCATCTGGGAATTTCGTCAATGAATTTTGAATCGGATTGCCTTCGGATGGTAAATTTGATCAATGGTGAAGAAGAATGACAAGCTCTGGTCTCAGAATGGAATGAATTCGTTCATTTACGCTTGTCATTTACTAGCTTTTCATAATCTTATATTCCCCGAAACTCTAATGTAAGAACCAACCTCCTTGTGAAAGGTGCTCGAGCTCAGAACTTGATATTTCAGAACTTGATATTCTCCCATGTAGACTCTCTGATTCATTTATGGTTATCTCCCAAGGCTGACTTGTTTAAATCTATAATAAAACATGGTGTTTGATGTCAGAAAAAAAAACCGTGGAATCTTTATGACACAAATGGGTCACCTGCAATTCATTATTGAAATGAGCTTTAAATATTTGGCCTTCGGCTCATAAAAGAACATCAATGCAAAAGACATTAACAACAGAACAAAGTGTTTCAACTTTGAATTTTGAAGAAAGAAACGATACTGAGGAAACAAAAAGGGGAATGACCGTAAAAAACTAGTACTATCAACGGAATGGTGGTTTAATGGTAGAATAAAGAGAAGGTTTGTTTGTGTGTTTGTGTCCTAGAAATCCCTTTAGGAAACAAAAGGTTCTTTTTGGTCAAATGAAACAGAAGGTTCTTTATATCAAAATACGCCAAAGTTGATTTTAGGTATTGAAATAGATTCTCAAAAATTCAAAACTACCACAATTTCAAAAAAATCCTTGTCCTAGAAATCCCTTTTAGGAAACAAAAGGTTCTTTTTGGTCAAAGGAAACAGAAGGTTCTTTATATCAAAATACGCCAAAGTTGATTTTAAGTATTGAAATAGATTCCCAAAAATTCAAAACTACCACAATTTCAAAAAAATCCTACTATGTATTACATGAAAAGTTAATATAGTGATTTTTGTACATGAGTCATTCATAAGTGAACTTTTGAATTAATTGTTATAATTTGATTATTTTTTGTTTTTTATTTATTTAATTTGATTCCAAAAAGAAAAATAAACCATGAACAAACTTACATCAATTCCCAATCAATTCAAAGTATATTATGAATAAAAATATATCCCTCACTTTATGGCAAACTAGGGTCGGTCCGCCCTACGGGCGGGAAGTTATAAAAAACTATTTTATATGAATTTATATTAAATTTATGAAACTTTTTTAAAACATTGTTGATTAAAACAATATTATAAACAAATAAATAATTTGTAAGGTGCCACCAATTGAGATCTAAGAGATATACATGCTGGGATATCATATAGGAAGGTGCCATCATCAATGTAATTATGTAATGGCCGCTACGTCTAATATAGCATTTTAATATGAATAATTAAATGTGCATATGTAAAACAGAATTTAAATATAGTTTAATAGATATGGATACACATGTAAATATGTATATATTTTTTAACTACGCATAAAAACATTTTTTTAAAATAACCACTGCCTTATTTTTTACAGTACTAAATAAGCCCTAATTTGTAAAACTTGAATTATAATTAAGCAACAGTTCATTGCAACCGAGGGTTCATATTTTTTTATATCTCTTTTGTTTTATTTTAGTGTCGACAAAAAAATCAATTGACAAAAAAAAATAAAACGATCAAAACAAGAATTATAGATTATAGTATCGAATTTTAAATTATAAATTTTATGGTCAAGAATTAATGAAAATTCTTTACTGCTCTTTCATATTTGTAAATGAAAAGAGTTTTGTGGTCAATCTACGAAACATGACTCCGACAGAAAATCTTTATTTTCGTTCTTCATGCTCCTGTTTTGTTTTTTTTTTTTTTTTTCAGAATTATAATTTTAGATTTGTTTATTTTATCAGATGGTAGAAGCCTTTCTATTTTATTTTTTTTCTGTTATTTAAACATTTATTATTTTCTAAAAATATGATTGTGTTGACTACATGACTCTAAAATTCATATAATATAATGGCAAACTAAATAACTAATTTTTAGTATAAAACCGAACAAACCAAAAACGATGGTATTAAAACCGAACCGAACCAAAGTAAATATGGATCTAGAATGGTAGTTGTATTCTCTAACCGAAACACCAAATAACTGGAAAATATAACCGATACCGAACCGATATCCGGTTTGAACACCCCTGATATTGTTATAAAAACTAACAGCTGTTTTTTTTCAATTTTAGCGTGACTTGTTTAGCAATTCTGCGAACCGTCCATCGTCTGATGTCTACATTAACGCATATGCCATATATAAATATGGAAATTCTTATGTCACGTGAAGTTATGTACATTTTCTGTAAATAACGGTTTTTAGCAGATCAGGCTGTGATTTAATTTTTCTGGTTTGGTGTTTATGGACTTCATTTGGGTTATTGTAATTGCTTTTTTTTTGACAACGGGTTATTGTAATTGCTAAGAATTAAAAAAAGTATGATCACATATGTATAAGATAATTAATCAATCTGAGAGCGTCTTGATTGGACGGTTGTATATTTCTGATATTAAAGTATGGAATGGATGCGAATATGAGATTACGCCAAATTATCTTATAAGTAAAAACTTTATGAAAGGATCATAGTAAACCGTCTAAACCGGATTAATATATAGGTGTTTGTATTTAAATTAAAATCAAAGCAACCGAGAATAGGTTTCGCTGCTTGTAAAATCGTGCAAGTTTATAAAAATTGAGAATAGAAGAAAGTCTCTGCGGGTGAGAAGAAACCGGATTCGACACATACGCGATCGTGTATTTCGGATTCTGATCATCGTCCGATAGCTGCTGAACCTATCACTGATATTTTACGTATTCATTAGTTTGTGTATGAACATAAATAGGTTGAGCGTGAGTAATCTACAAACCTGCGTCACTCTGAGATCCTTGAAAACTTCCTTGTACACGATATTAGTAACTCCCTCCTGACCGTCTTTATCGGAAGTGTCGTCTAATATCTTTAAACCTCCAGGCGTTGTCACTCGGGACATGGCAACATATAGCTGGCCCTGCGTATAAATACAGGCGGAGGAAGATATAAAGCTACTTGTTTCAGACTCTGGCCTTGACTTTTATTTATTGTCATGGCATAGGAAAGTCGTACTGGGTACTGTCGTCGACGAAAGGTGAAAGGATGTATGGTGTCAGTCGGGCTTAACTGTATCCTAGGGAGCAATATTCGTTCCCCAGCTTCTGAACCTGTCATGATTTCCACCTCAATAATCCTATCACCAAGTTTACTGACCACCATTCTTGTACCATTGCATAGACCATGATCCTGATTTAGGTTGCGCAGCATCATTACGGGAGCTCCTACCTTTAAACACAATCTATGGTTTGGAAGGCCAGGAAATTCTAGAGAATTCAAGTACTCTTGGGGGTAATGGCTGGTCCAATCATCATCTGGTGTAGCTTCCAGCTCTACTGAATCTGAACTTATATACTCTCTAGCCTGAGACGGGACCTGAGAGAGGAGATATGAGTTTACCTCATGTACTGTACTGTTTGTAGGCGTCAGAACTGCTCTCTCTCTCAGGTAGTCCTTGTTCCTGTAGTTATGCAGGAAGTTAGGATACACAGCACTTGCCAACGCCTCATGAGGAAAGTCGGATTTAGGTATTAAGAAACTCTCGTCCACAATAATCTGATCACCATCATCATGCTTAACTTTATGTGAATCTATAGTCTCAGCATCTCCATCACCAACTGCCAATATCCACTTAGCAAAATCCTTGTCTTCTTGCCGCAGTCGCATGTTTATGGAAAGTGTGAACACCTTCGCCAGGTTCCATAAATAAGATTTGCTAAGGGATGCGAGGACTGTATCAGAACGTTTACCATGCGGCACTACTGGCAATATCTGTCTGAAATCACCTCCAAGAAGCATGGTCTTGCCACCGAACGGCTTGTCTGCAGATAAGGGGTCTTCAGGAGATATCAAATCCCTGAGGGAACGGTCTAGAGTCTCAAAAGCGTGACGGTGTGCCATTGGAGCTTCATCCCATATTATTAAATCTGCTTTCGATAATAGGGTTGCCAAGCTGGACCCTCTGTGAATATTACACATCGAATGATCATCTAGAGTCAGAGGTAGCTTAAACCGGGAATGAGCTGTTCGGCCGCCTGGAAGCAGCAGTGCTGCGATCCCAGCCGTAGCAACAGGAATAACGACTTTGCCAGTTGACCTAAGCCTTGCGATAAGAGTCCTATATAGGTACCTTTTTCCTGTCCCTCCTGCTCCATAAACAAAGAACAACCTTCCTGACTGATCTCTTATAGACTCCAAGACTGCGTTGTAAAAAATCCGCTGGTCTTGATTCATTGCGTCAAACAATATGCCATGCGTTTCAGCCTCCTTCTGCACATCATAGTTTAGTTCTTGCTGCAGAACGGTATCGTTTATCTCAGATAAAATGGATTGTTCCGGTCTTGGCATATCAGTGTAATCAGCCAATGTCTGCTTGTGCTCCTTAAGGAGTTTATCCAACTCAAGCAGAGTGTACTGCTTTAGCTGCTCGTCTTCTAATTCAAGACCTGGAAAGTTGAATTCCTTTCGTTTAATGTAAAGTATGTCCTCGGACAATAACTTGCATGTGTGGTTCCAAAGCTTCAGTGGACTATGATACAAATGTTGATCTTTAAGGATCAAATGGTTAAAGGATAAGGATTAGAAGTGGCAAAGTAACTCTAGTTAAGTTGGGTTATTCTAAAAGTAACTATGGTTGAGTTAATGCTTTAGCTTTATAATAACGGGGAAGGTTGGGGAGAGACTTTATCGAGAGTTTGAGTGATTTCAGAGATGAGAGAATGTGAGATATCTCTTGATCTGTAATCGTTTCCTCTGTAATTCCTAAGTTCAAATCAATATAACTAAGCTTTTCTTATTGATCTCTGTTTTTGATTACAATTGATACCTAAAACGTATCAGACTAATAACCTGACAGTATACCAAGATGATCACAAACAATCTCCTTAGTTGTCGCCCTGTAGCCCAATAAGAAGGCTCCTCTATAGCCTTGTGCCACTCGTTGTCATCGTCGAGTAAACCTCGAGAAAAACAGGCGTCCTTATACTCTTTATAAACAACATCACCAACTGCGTACATTGCATCGAAACCTCTGGGCCCTCGAACAACATTAATCAAGATCCTGAAGAAGTACAAATCACCAGCTCCTTGACTTATGTATACGACTCTACCAATGGCTTCCCCTTGCTGCCTAGGTGTCCATGTTTTATCAGATGGATGATAAACAAACCTGGAAGGGAACTCAATGTATGTCAGCTCTCTTGCCTCTTCGTACGTGTTGCACGCTTCGACAAAAGCTGTCAGCATAGTTTTATCAGCATCCTCTCGTGAAATGAATTCGGCCAGGTCATCAGATTGATCAAAGACTGCCCTATGCTGTCCCGGGAGATGCAGCGGAAGCTTCACCACATTAGGCTGGTTGTAATGGATGGGGAAGGCGAATATCCTCCATGAAGCTTCACAAGCAGAGATATATCGGCCTTGAATGAACCTGTCAATCTCATTAACCGTATCTGCTTTTTTCTTTTTGTCTCCGTGACTACTGCATGCCGAATCACTCTCTTCAAGGAGCATGGTAGCTCGATCGACGCCTTTTGTTATATACTTAAAGAGATATTTTATTGCGCTACTCCTGCAGCACCACTCGACATTTATATGGGCCTGATATTTCTTTAGCAGACTTAGGTTGTGAGGTACAACAAATTGGTTATTCAGCTGGATGTTGCCTTTAACTACCAAAGCATTAGTATCAGCCCTTCTTCTGTAGACAACAAATCCGGACTTATCAATCCTTGTATGATCTGACAAAGGTTTTGGATAGTTCTTAGTGCAATCTTCTTTGTCCATGCAAGGTGATGTGGGGCGCATTCTACCACAAGGACCATGAATCATATGTCGCTCAACCAGTTCAAAACCTTCCTTATCAACGTCTTTATCTGGTAATTCTGCTGATATGTATTCATCAATCGTGGCTGCTGATACTTCCTTTTTAACAACCTTCAACCATAACAGGATATGGGCATGTGGCAATCCTCGTTTTTGGAATTCAATTGTGTAGACCACTACAAAGATCAATCAAATAGTAAATAACGATTGATTTGATAATACATCTACATGAGATATAATCTTAGATGATTAAAAATTCAGTCCTAATTGTTAAGGCTAATTTAAATTTAATTATTATTGATATTGGTTTCATAATAATTATAATTAAAAATATAACTATTATTGATACTGATAACTATCGTCGATTTAATAATTGTCAATTAGGCTAAGTTAATTACAAATTGATTTTAATAACAAATATCAGTTCACAGTTTAAATTTTGAATTTATAGATGGTTTAAAATAGGTATATAATTAAATTTATTTTAATATTATCATACTTAACCGTAAATCATATTTATAAGTATGAAAACTTATGAACTTATATAATAAATTTTATATATAGATTAGATTAATAAACTTAATATGAGAACTACCTGCGTCGGGCTTAGGGAAGTATATGCCTTTTTTGAAATATGAAATCATTTCATCAAGTTTGATTTTGAAGATGCGACATTCAAGGTCCGGACGGCTATTACCGGATTTACAACCATAAGCATCTAAATGATATTTTAGCTCCACCCAATTAGGATTGGCTGTGACTGTAATAAACAAATGAGGGTTTCCGTACCAACGGCATATAGCCATCGCGTCCTGGTATTTCTCAGCCATATATCTTGGTCCAGCTGTGAACGAAGAAGGCAAGATGACCTTTTTACCAAGCTGTGTAGCATCAGCATCACCATTCTCCACTGCATCGCACACATTGTTATATAGCTCGGCTCCAGCTTCTTCTGATTCAAACTAATAAAACGCTGCCTCTCTGTCTCAGTAGCTACGTACACATCAACAATATACTGATGCAACAACCTTCCACTCTTAATGAGTGTCATTCCCTCCGTAGGTCTTGTCTGTAGCTGGTAAGCATAGAATTCTCTCATTGTCATGTACTCTCTTCTCACGGTTGAAGCTTCAGGACCTTCGTAAGGTAGCCTCTCGTGATAACCTGGTTCACCATAAGGGAATAACAGAGGATACTGGAGACTCATCATCAATGGGTGGAGATCGCTTATCCTCTGTAACGATGAGGATCTGAGCTCAACCACAATATCTCTTCCTACGGTTGATGCAGTTATGTCGCCAACCACCAACCCACCAATCTCACTTGCAGTAGGCAGATCATACTGGCGTCCACGGTTTGGCTGGCTGACTAAGGTTATCTTGAATTGAGATACTGCAGCATCTTGAATCCGATCTCTTGCATGCCTGAATGTCCTGGCTAGGTTATTGTGATTGTCCAGCATCTTAATTAATTCCAGGATTATTGCATCAGCTAAAGCCAGTGTAGAAGCATCTTTAGTAAACGCTTTTTTTCTGTTCTCCAGCTCATTACCAGTGTCAAAAATGTATAGCTGCAGATACTCTGGTAGTTTTCCATTATTAGGAAGTAGGGAACCGATCCTATGAATGATTTGGCCATGAACACGGTAGCTGAATGGACCCGCAGTACCAGTAACAGACTGATCCACAGTAGCACCCATAGACGTGAACGAAAGCAAACTGTTAGCGACTCTGATGTGGGGTCTGAAGCTAGGTGAATCTAAAAGCTCACGAAGTGGAGACGGTAGTTCACGAACTGGTGGAAGCCTCACACGACCTCGCTGACAACAAAGACTAAACTGTTTTTGTCCGTTGCTAGTTTGACCACGAAACTATGTCCCATTTGTCACATGGCTTCGCTTTTTTTCTACCTGGATTGCAAAGAAATATACAAAACGTTAGTGGAAATGCAGTACGATCCTAGAATAAAATAATTCCATAGTGTAGAGTTCATACGTGAAATTTGCGTTCTGCTGGAAGAAGAGGCTGTTCCACAACGACATTATTAGCAGATCAGACAATGTTATCCGGTAGTTTGATTGCTAAAATATGATAAGTAGGCTACTTACCAGATCCAGCTAGCCGTGTTTGTTTCTTCCGTTTACAAATTGCCTTCCGTAATTTCCGTGCATTTCGAGCTGAAGCTGTATTGTGGTTTTGTAAATCCGCTGCTTACTACGAACCATTACGAAATATTCATATTTATGCATTAATACCTGGGTCTACTTGTCGTCTTGGATGATCTTGTTGCAGAGTGTCTGAACCGGTGCCGATATCTGATACAATACGCGGTCTGCCTATTTTGCGCCTCTTTGCTGGCTGCTTATTAGCTAGTGGGTTACAGGATAATGATTTATTATAGTATTTATGGATTATGAACTACTTCTGATAACATTGGGCAGGGGACCAACCTACTGAGGTAGACCCTGTTGATTTTGCGGACCGAATAAGCATTCGGGCCTGTCTAGCTGATCGTTTGCAATTCCTTGTTGGTCACCTAATGGAATGTACGAACATGAACGGTATACATGAGATATTGTGGCATAAATTGTGATGAAGTCAAAGACAGATCATTCTGAAACTCAAATCTGTATAGGTGGATATCACGTACCGGTACTGGAGCCACCCGTTGCGGTTGGGATGTTCATGGTATCAGCATGAGCACACAAATCTCTATCAGTGGTGATCCTCAACTCGGTGGAGCCAGATGTTTGAGCTTTCGTACATGATTTTTTCACCATCACTCAAAAAGCTCCCACAGACGAAGAAGAGATGGAAGGTTTACTAAGCAAGAGAAAGATAATCGTGGCTGCCAATGTTTATTACCTTAACCGTTACATAAGTGTCACAGTGCAAGTGAGAGGTCAGATATAATTTGTTAATTAACCGAAATCAATGTCTCCGTTAATGTCGAATTAACTGGTCGACATATGCTTAAAAATATATATTTATACTCTTTTAATATTTAAGGTTCTACTATGTAGCTTACATAATTTAGTGTAAATCTGTAAAAATATCTAAATCTGTATTATTTAAATACACCTTATTAAGGTTGCACCTTGTCACACTCTCTCTTATAAGTTAGATCATCAAACAATTCCGAATATTGCATGATTTTTGAACAATCATTATTGTAATATATCAATACTCCAGAAGATAGTATATGGAGCTACTTGATCATTACTAAGGTTTTACCCATGCCACGTTATCTTTCACTAAATCACTTTCCAATAAGTATTTTCAGAGCGAATCTGTTAAATATACATAAGTTAGAATCTCAAACAATCCCGAACAATTTTTTTTTTTTCAACTAATCCTCCAAACATTGTTTAATATATGAACAATCAATAGCTTTTAATGTACCAATATTTCATAGATAAGTGTATGGAGCTACTTGAGCAACACGCAAATATATACAATTTATATGTTCTGTTCAAAAAAAAAAAAAAAAAAAAAAAACCATAACTCTACGTATGAATTCGACAGCAAAATCTAAAAAAAAAAAAAAAAAAAAAAAAACCATAACTCTACGTATGAATTCGACAGCAAAATCTAAATCACGTATAGTGTATCGAAGCCATGGTTTATATGAGAAAAAAAAAATCCAAATATATGTGGGAGAATGAATATAAATAGTATTTTATTATACTGAGAATTGACTGTCAAGTAACTGGTAACCAAAAAGACAAAGATGAAACATATATGACCAAACACACGGAAAAACTGCAGATTAGTAAGAAGCATTATTCAAAACCAGAAACTGAAACATAACTTCTGATATCTCATCTTAAACAACACGTGCTTTCTTGACCGCCTTATTAGCTGGGTGGACAATATCCTTGGGCGCAAGACCATCTGTGTTGTCGTCACCATTCTTAGCTGCATCAATACTGCTCTCTCCAGTTTCCTTCTGAACAGGAGCCAGACTACCATTTGGCTTGTCATCATCATCAGCATCATCTCCCCCCTAATCCATTCGTACATTTAAAAAGATTATTAAAATCACATTGCATCGATGTCAAAGAGTACTAACAGATGATCAAAGCATATCAAACACATTCTTACATTGACGACAAAGTTAGGAACTGGAATACACTCATGCTCGTTGAGGATGCGGATGATGGTGAATGTCTGATGATGAGCAGTGAAGTTATATGCACTAACCCTGACTTGGAACGTGAATGTTTATCCTTCCATGTCCGTGATAAATGGAGGCACCACAGCATCCTCAGGATTTACTCCTTCTTCAGCTTATGAGTCAGATTGATGTTACACGTATGTCAGCAGCTATCTAATTATATCATGTGCAAGAAGGCGAATGTATATCTTACCAACATCTGACCGGCTTCACTTGCTCTGAGGTTGTGTAGCTTAGTCATCACCCCATCAAAACACACGAACACACCTTCAGCAGTATCATCAGCAATTGCCAACTCCACACGATAGCTGTAGGATAACGGGGAAACAAACTTTAAGTCAAGCACTGTCACGTACATAAATGCGTATACGTGTTTTTATAATTAAACTACAATACGTACCGGAGAACGCCGACAGCATTGGTATTATTGCATTGCGTACACTCCAAAGCAGAGACTGTACGCTGCAATTTTTGACTGCATTTGGCGCAGGTAACATAACACCATCCCTTGTCCACGTCGAGCCGGACAACTTTACCGGTGCAGATGAAGTCAATTTCCTACACATGGTATATAAAGTTCATATATCGATAATTGCGATCCAAAAACTAATAGACCAGCGCCAAATATGATACCTGTGATGTAGCAGAGGTTATAAAATTATTGAGCTCTGCGACGGTCAGAGTCTCCACCTTTGCGTATCCTTTCAGTAATGGTGCGGCAGATGGGACTCCAGTGTCTCTAGCGACCAAACTAAACAATTATCCAATACTCAGGTAACTTGGAATATATGGATGAGTACGTAGACAGTTGACTGCTGATTGACTTACTTGTAGAAGTAAACCTCCCCTGCGGTGGTCTCCTTGTCAAAGTAGATGTGTGTTCCTGATGTTGCATTGAGGAACAAACCACCTACATATCATATCATATAGTTAGATTATAATGTAACTATATATCTCATACAAATATATCTGAACCAACCGAGGGGCCACATTACCTCCAACCATCTTAGGGTTTATGCTAGTAGCGACAATCACCATTGGATCACCATTCATGTCTTCAGGTTTTTTATGAAAAGACACGGCTTGAGAGTCAAAGAGGCTTAAAATGACCTTTGTATCACTGCAAAAATCATATTTTAACAATATATTAATTTGAATTCTACCACATCTAATTATATAAAGGAAATAATAAAAAACTAAAGATTAAGAAATACTTATCCAACTTGATAGTTGCCATGATACGGTCCTTCTCTCCAAGAGTGTCGTTAACGGTACTCTTAACAGCTGTTATCTCACCTATAATTTCTTTGAGAGACACAATAACATTAATCAGTAGCTTGTTTGATAAAAAGGATCAACCCAACATATTTAAGCTTACCTGGGAGCTGTGTGTTCGTGTTAGCCAATTCGGCTAGCTCAGAATGATTGCGGAACCGGAAGCCTTCTTGTGGCAAGGGCGAAACCGGCTCTGCTAACTCATCAAAATCGGTTAAATCACTAAACCGGAGCAGCAAAGGAGAGTCGGTGAGCCGGTAATTCTGAGCACACTGGGCAACATCGAAACCGGATATAGAAAACATTTTTCCGGCGGCGAGCTTAGACCGGAATCTCGGAAGGCGGTTAGCATAGATGGTGGCTTGCATTATGGTTGACTGCACCGAATTGATATAACACAGAAACAAAATTCAGACAGAGGATCGAAGCCAAAATATACAAAACAGCAAAAAAAAAAATGTACTTACATTAACGTCGATCAAGAGCATGTCGACCCACATCAGGTCGCTGCCGCGTTTCACATTCCAGGCCTCCCAGTATCGCAAGAGTCTCGCCTCGACGACGGAGGAACACTTGCCGCCAGACTTCAGATCGGAAAAGAAAACTCTGGTATTAGCCATATTACAGTATATTAGATAGAGCTGAGAGATACGAAGAGAGTATGAGTCCAAGAGAGCAATACTCACATCTATTTATACCGTTTAGAGACCGCTGTTCGCAAACCATTGAAGATGGATTGTGGAGGGGACAATCAATTCGATTTACCACGCAGCCATTAATAGAACCGTTTCAGAGAAACTCGAAAGTCCCTCATCGCCGCCGTGTCGAAGAGGAAGAAGGTGTTGCTTTTTTTTTTCTCCGGATTAGGGTTGGCGCATCTCTCCTGGCAAAACAAAACGCAAAGTGCCAACAACAAAAAGCCCATGTCACGACACAAAGCCCAACTCGCGTTACCTTCGTTTTAATGAAACGACGTGGAGAGAAGCATGGACACGTGGCGGGTGTACAGAAGGCGACTTTCCTAGGTGGATGCTGAAGTGGACCCCCTAAGAAAGATTCAAACACATCTTTATAATAATAGATAGATAGATATGTTGTGAGACACACCAAATAATAAAACTTAACGTGGAACATCTGCTTTTAAAATAATCGTCTGAACATTTACATCTGAATTTTAGAGTAATTTTATATCATTCTGAACACAAAGTGAAAAATTGAATGTGTTTAAAGGATTTCTGATTATAAAAATTAATCGGATATAAATTTATCTTACGTTGTTTAACAGAATTTAGATTAATATAGTTGTTCACCAATACAAAAAAAAAAATTGAAACTTCTTATATCGTTTATGTTACAAAATAAACACAAATCCACTAAACTTTCCATTTAAAATGAAGTTTATCATTAGAGAGATAAAATATACATTTATTGTAAATTGAACATATTTGTTTGGTATATAAATTATTACTAAATTTATTAAACATTCAAATTTTTAAAAAATATAAAAAGAGGAAAATTAAACCTAAATTTTATAGTGGAATATAATATAATTTCAAATTTGGCATGTAAGAGTATTTAATTTATACTTGTTCTTTATTTAAATGTATGGTTTTGTGATGTAATTATATTTTCCATTTATAAAAAGCGATAAAACAGAAAACATTAAATTTATGTTTGACAAGGGAAATATCATGTAAATATATGTAATATGATTTCATATCATTTAAATGTTAGAAAAGTATGCACCAAAATTTTATAATGGAAAATAAATAATTAAAATTAATGGATAGTTTCTATAAATCCTACACATCACAGAGGAGAATGAAAAACTTCACAAGTTATAAGATGGCCTGAACTGTAAATATTAAATATATTTCTTTTCTTTTTTGATATACCTTATCGGCTGATACGGTCTGCTATAGGAGGAACGCATTTAGTGTTAAATAGTGGACTGGTTACCACACTGTTTAATCCGAGTTTGGAACACTTTCCGACTAATGCAAGAGGCTGGACCGATTCAACCATAATGCAAGCCACCATCTATGAACTCAAAACTGACGTGGGTAGACACCAAACCTAAGATATATTTCTTTTTTCTTGATGGACGAGAATGTTACTCAACCATATATTTATTTAGTATGTTTCTAATTTTTTCTCAGTGTTAGATTTTAAGAATAATCATGTAAACTTGACTTACAAACCATATCAATTACGTTGTAAGAAAAATCATATGAGCTATTTCAATGACGATTGATCTCAGAATGTCTCTGAGCTCTCCACTAGCCAGAATAATTGGTTATTTACGTCAAATCTTGCATGTTGGGTGTAAAATAATCCACATAGTAAATTACTCCAATTCATATTAGTCGATGAAAATTTTAGTGATTTTATAAATTATTATCATGTACATATCATTTTATCAAATATTATTGGAATATGTAAATATCATGTAATATAATAAATTAAAATTTGGAAATCAAAAGGTTAGGAAAAAAAAAAAATCAAAAGGTTAGACACTGCACAACATATAACTTTAATTTTATTGTAAGTAATTAAATAGAAGCATATACTGACTATTTTTCGGTTGTTGATAAAAGTCAAATAAGATACTATAAATCCAGTCATATTTATATGTTTTAAAAGTTATAAATAGAAAATATAAATAACTAAATCAAATATATTTATGTAAAAAGATATATAATAAATAAATTTTAGCATGTCAAAAATATATTAAAATATTATATTATATTAAATTTTCAAAACTACTTATAACCGTAAAATCGCTGGCAACTAAAAACAATCAGAAGTGAACAAAATTTGAATGTAAATACAAGATATTTGATGAAGAAAGCGAAGAAAGCATCTAAAGTATTTTCTTCCATTCTTTCATTACGCTTTTGTGCCTCTCATAATATGAAATTTTAAAACTTTTATTTAGTAAATATATTTTTAATCAAGTGTCTTTTTACTTTCCATTATATGTCTTGCTATTGTTTCTATTTTCAAGCACATTGTGATTTACCAATAAACAATACTTGAACAATTTAATCAAGTGCCTTTAACACCCATTCTCTTCTTGAAAAAATATAGTTTTCATGTTTTTGTATATTTCATTTACATGCATCCTTTCCGATTATATACAGCTTATGTAAAATTTGAACAGAAAAACTGTTGTTTAACTCGACGAAGTGCTAGTATTTATTATATTTAGAAACTAGCCTAGAACGTCTAATAGATTACAAAATTACGATATGACTTGGAATCCACAAAAAATTTGATTTTAGAAGAATTTTGAAACCTAAAGTTCCTCACTTTATATGGAAAGAATGTCAAAAGATTTCGATAAAGGGAAAACCCAATACACAAAAGTCACAAAACTGTGAAACGCTTCACTTTTCAATGAGTTGTAAAGAAAACTCGAGAGTGGTTAATTAGAAGGGAGAATTGGATTTTGGATTTGGATTTTGAAGTTTTCGAATCAAATAATATATTTTAATCAAAGATGACAATTTTGAAAGTCGTCACAGACTCACAGCTTAAAATATACTCAAAAGTCAAAAGATGCTTCCATACTAATTTTTGTATACGCAGAAAATAATTTGCTATTTGAAGTGTAAACATGGAGATGGAGTCGCACTAAGCGAAAATCTATCTATCACAAAGGAATAAAACACTTTCTTTTTTTTTTTTTTTTTTGATTAACCAGGTGTTGACCTTGCGGTCCACCACCTAGGCCCGGCGCCAGCCTTTGCATGTACCCACATGAGGCCCTGGGCACGCCTCCCCCTCCCCGCGAGTCGAACAGCCGACCTCCCCTCCCCAAGGAGGTAGTACCACTGGACTACGAGGTCCTGGGTCCAGTAATTACATTTTTCCATTCATCATATTATTAAAATCCCCTGTATATTATTTGTGAAATATTACAACTTTTTTTTGTAGCCACATGTCATCACTACGATGATTCTTAGAATTATTAGAGAAATAGGTTGGTCCATCTAATTATATAATAAGTTTTTTATTAAACTAACCATAAATTCATTATTAATGTCATTTATTATTTCCTTAAATAAAGATTACGGAATTGCCTAATGTGGGTAAAGTACATATGACAATTAATGATTTTGAATAATAAATATCTGATAAAAAAAATGTATCTTCTATCAAATTTGTTTAATTTAAAA
>NW_013617542.1:44606-45334 GCF_000695525.1 Brassica oleracea var. oleracea | reverse complement strand
CATCCATTCATCTCAAGTTATTTCTATCCATTAGATTAAGGGTTTATATAATTGCAAAGTGCAAAGCCTATATAAAGGCTATGTAGTGGCGATTTGTAACCCTAAAAGGGAGTAGGGGGGATTTCCCCTCTCCACTTCATGAATGATAAACTTGTTCTTGAATCTAAAACCCTAATCTCTAATCTCTTATTCTCCTAATCTCTCAATCTCTTAATCTTTGTTCCTAAGTCTCTTATTCTCTCATAAACACTCTCATTAATCTCTCTTTCTAAATCACCTAGAGCAAGCTCTTATCTTTCTCCATTGGACTTTATACACACCCACATACAACCAGAGAAGAGAACTCTACAAATCTCATACGGTGCGTCATGGTAAGTGACCTCAAGGGAAGACAAGAACAGACAGGAGACATCCCGGTAGGTAGGGTAGGCCATGGTGAGGAGTTTGGGCATCTTAAGGTGCCCCAGCATTGCCTCAATATCATAATCGAGATCCACCTCCTTCAGCAAATCAAGGTCAGCGAATCTGGTTGGAGTCCAAGTTACCCCATTCAGCAAATGATGATACAGCTCTTCCTCAGATGGAGTTTTCGCTCTGTCTCTATCATCAGCAGCCTCCTTCCCCTTGGACATCTTGGCCCTCTTTGTAGGAGCCTGCTCATCTGCACTTTCATCGCCACTCTCCTCATCTGTGGCAACTGCTATACCCTTTCCTGCCTTCTTCTCTTT
>NW_013617542.1:43073-44563 GCF_000695525.1 Brassica oleracea var. oleracea | reverse complement strand
ATCTGTGGCAACTGCTATGCTCTTTCCTGCCCTCTTCTCTTTCTCCTTTGCTTTCTTTGCAGCCACGGTTTTCTGTCGAGAAGTCCTTTGTGTCCCAGAACCAGCTCGTTCCGAGGCTAAAGCCTTTCCTCTCAACGAAGACTCTTGCCTTTCAGGTTCTTGCCTCTCATCATCCGACTTTCCCTTAGTTTTCTTAACCATTGTACCTGAGAAATACAAAACTTGGAAAGGGATAAGTGGATTGACTTTGCAAATGTAAACTTCAAGAGGCAACGTAAAGAATCACAATTCTCAATCTTTTCATCATGTGAAAGTTACAAGACAAGTAAAATTCAATAATCAAACTAATTCTAGAATGAGAGGGTTCTCTAATCAAACCTATCAACACCTTAACATACTAACTCACCCACTAACACACTCAATTAAGATCAATTTCGTAAAGCCCCAAATCCATGAACCCTAATTTTGCCAAAGTTCAAATTAAGCGCAATTCCACCATCAATTCAACAACCCAACTTGATATATAAACTTTCCTTAGTCTATTTTACCACAATCAAGCAAGAAAATGACCAAATTTCGATTTTCAAATTCCAGGGTTCATGGACCTACGAATTTGAATTTAAAACACAATATCTTGCTTTGGATGAAAGGAAATGCGGAATGGGTGGTGAGGAATAGACTGTTGGGGCGAAAGCTTGGATTTAGAAACAAGAACTAGAAGATTTGGGTGAGAATTGAGAAAGTTAGGAGATTTTTGGGGTGGGTTTGTTTGAGAGAGTATGAGTGTTTGTGAGAGGAAGGGAGTGTGAGAGAGATGAAGCTCGTGGGTATGGGTAGGTCTAGGGTCGTCCGGTTAGGTTTAGGGCTGGTTAACTCGAATTAAACCGGACAAAATGGAAGAGGGAATTACCTGGACCGGCTCGGGAGCGACCTCACGTGGTCGCTGCGAGACGTCGCTCTGATCGACAGAATACGTGAGCGACCTCACGTGGTCGCTGCGAGACGTCGCTCTGATCGACTGAAAACGCGAGCAACCTCACGTGGTTGCTGCGAAACGTCGCTCCGAGAGCGACTCTCGAGCTCCGGACACCGAGAATGCAAGCGACTTGAGTCGCTCTGTCCAGTCGCTCTGATCACGTCGCTCCCAGCTGGAGTGACCTCGCGGCGTCGCTGCGGAACCTCGCTCCCACGCTCGATTCTTTGCCTTGACCGGATCGATGAACCACCTGAACACTACTTCAACACTTTTCCCCTTTTTTTTTTATGAAATATGATGAAAATGAAAATAACAATGCAATATGTACAAGGATACGCATGGGACTTCCTCCCAAGTGAGTTTTTTTTAAGTCTCTAGCTTGACTTTGCCTCCTTTTGGATTAGGCTGGGGTAGGATCAGACAGTGGAGTTGCAGCTCCATCTTCCTCAAGTGCATCTGCCATGTAGAGCTTAACCCTTTGCCCATTGACTGTGAAGTCTCTTCCATCAGTACT
>NW_013617542.1:42150-42811 GCF_000695525.1 Brassica oleracea var. oleracea | reverse complement strand
CCCAAAGTGCCTTGTACTCAAGCTCCACTGGCAGATGGCAAGCTTTCCCGTACACTAGGTTGAAAGGTGTGGTCCCCAGAGGTGTCTTGTAGGCTGTCCTATAAGCCCAAAGCGCATCATCAAGCTTAACTGACCAATCCTTCCTTGTAATCTCCACAATCTTCTCCAAAATGAACTTGATTTCTCTGTTAGAAATCTCAACTTGACCACTTGTTTGAGGATGGTAAAGGGTTGCCACCTTGTGCTTAACACCGTTCTTCCTGAGAAGTCCCTCAAGCAGTTTGTTGATGAAATGAGACCCTCCATCACTGATTACAACTCTTGGAACTCCGAACCATGGAAAGATGGTGCTCTTGAACATCTTGATTACCACTCTTGCATCATTGGTGGGACTTGCAATAGCTTCCACCCATTTTGAGACATAATCAACAGTTACCAGGATGTACTTGTTGCCATGTGATGATGGAAATGGCCCCATGAAGTCAATACCCCACACATCAAACACTTCAACTTCAAGGATTGGATTATGAGGCATTTCATTCCTCTTGGTGATGTTTCCCCTCCTTTGGCATGAATCACACCTTGAAATGAAGTCTTGTGTGTCTTTGAACATGTGTGGCCACCATAATCCAGCTTGTAACACCTTAGCAACAGTCTTGAA
>NW_013617542.1:41435-41971 GCF_000695525.1 Brassica oleracea var. oleracea | reverse complement strand
AGGCTCTTTTCCTGTGGCTAGGTAATTCACCAAATCAGCATACCAAGGTTCTTTCTCTTCTGTTGCCTTGACCTTTTCAAGCTTCCTTCCAGTCTCACAAACTGCTATCACTGCTCCAATAGCCATGATCTGTTCCTCAGGGAGTCCTTCATCAATTGGAATGCCACACTCCACTCTCAGTCTGGACAAGTGATCAGCTACATCATTCTCAACTCCTGGCTTGTCCTTGATCTCTAAATCAAACTCTTGCTGCAAAAGAATCCATCTCAAGAACCTTGGCTTTGCATCCTGCTTCTTTGATGCTCGATAGAAGTCATTGATTCATCCTCAAGATGTATCCTATGCATACACAAAGAGGGTGATATTCCCTTGATGTCATTAAGTGAATAACCTATTGCTTTTCTAAATCTTTTAAGTGTTTTCAAAAGTTCAGATAGCTAAGTTTCAGTAAGTTCACTACTCACAATGACTGGATAAGTTCCATTAGGACCAAGAAATGCATACCTTACACCATTGGGGAGAGGTTTAAGCTCCAC
>NW_013617542.1:41008-41337 GCF_000695525.1 Brassica oleracea var. oleracea | reverse complement strand
CATACTGACCCTTACTACCAAATCCTCTGTGTGAATCCAACATCATCGCATAGGCAGCACTCTCCAGGTTCTGAATCATTTCAGCTTCCCTCTCTATCGTCAAAGCATGTTGTACAGGGTCTTCTAGTGACAACTCTTCAAGGAGTTCATCAGCAAGGGCATCCATCTCTTCAATGTAGAAAACTTGCCCTTGAACTGTTGGTTTCTTCATTACCTCCTTGATGTCAAAGTGAAGAACATGCCCTTTACCCAAGTGGAGATCAATCTTATCCTCTTTCACATTAACAATTGCTCCCGCTGTAGCTAAGAAAGGTCTTCCAAGGATTAAA
>NW_013617542.1:39692-40880 GCF_000695525.1 Brassica oleracea var. oleracea | reverse complement strand
AGACAGTCTACACTTCTTGTACTGAGTGAAACCAAGCTTCTTAGTAACAGATAAAGGCATCAAGCTGACACTAGCTCCCAAATCGCAGAGACATCTATCAAATACCATAGGTCCAAGAGCACAAGGTAATGTGAAGCATACTGGATCTTCTAGCTTCTTTGGAATAACAAGCCTCTAGATGATGGCATTGCACTCATGAGTGAGAATCATCATGCCCTCCATCTCTTTCTTCTTTGCAGCTACAACATCTTTCAGGAACTTGCTATATTGAGGAATCAGCATAAAAGCATCAATGATGGGCATTGTGACTTGAACTTCACTCATTTGCTTCTCAAATAGAGCTTTGTACTTCTCTAGCAGCTGCCTCTTGAATCTACCAGAATGGTAGTTTGGGTTCATAGGGAGGAGGAACAAAGGAATTCTCACTGGCTGGAGCAACAACTTCACCATCTTTCATTGTTTTCTTCTCTTCCCCAACTTTTCCTTTACCTTTTGCTTCCACGATCTTCTCCAAGATTTCATCATTGATTTTCTCATCAACAATCACCACTTCATCATCTATGTTGATGGCAACCCCCTCACCTTGTTTCTCAGCATCCTTGGTGAGAGCTTTCTGAGGTAACTCCTTACAACTCCTGAGGGTGATAGCTTTCATGGTCTCTTTGGGGTTTTGCTCTGATTTTCCAGGTAAAGAACCTTGTTGGCGATTTTGTTGAGTGTTCATGACAGCAAACTGGTTCTCCAAGGTTCTGAACTTGTTGTTGAGCTCATTGTAGCTTCCATCAATCTTTGAGTGAAGGTTCTTCAACTCATAGCCAACATGCTTCTCACTTCTTGTCTGAAACTCCAAGATTTGTTCTAGTAGGGCATCAGTGCTGCTGACCTGAGGAGTAGAGGTAGAAGTAGTAGGTTGTTGTTGGGCAGGTTGTTGTCCTTTGTTGTGGAAACCAAGAGGAGTGGGTTGCTGAGGTTGGTAGTTGGCTTGCTGGTTGTATCTAGGCTGATAACCACTCTGTTGGTTGTTGGGGTAAGATCTCTGTTGGTAGTTGTTGTACTGAAAGTTTGGCTCTTTTTGTACCAGCAACCATTGTTTTTGATGAAGCACAGCTCTTCTTGCCCTTCCAAACCATCAACTTCGTGGACAACAGGTGTGGCTTCTTGGTTTGGGTTACCAACAAAGTGCAGCTG
>NW_013617542.1:36089-37672 GCF_000695525.1 Brassica oleracea var. oleracea | reverse complement strand
TTGCTTTCATTTTTCTATAGTCCCTAATCACATTAGCATACTTTATCTACATGGCTGGTTCTAGACACACTCTAATGAAAAATTCGGCTAAAGAATTATACATAGGTTACATGATCTTCAAATTATCAAAAACAAAATTATTAAGATTGACCTAAAAATATTTATGACTTTCTAATCTCAGATTCGGCCTTGTTTAGGTATGATACATGTATGTATGTTGGTTGCTTTGGATCTGATCCAGTTTGTGCCTTGTGTTTCTTTGTATAGAATATGATACCTGCGTTCCACCAAAGCTGTAGCGAGGTAGTTGGCAAATGGGACAATATAGTCTTGGACAAAGGGTCATCCTGTGAGGTGGATGTTTGGCCTTGGCTTATGAGTATGACTGCAGATGTGATCTCTCGTACTGCTTTTGGCAGCAGCTATAAAGAAGGGCATAGGATATTTGAGCTCCAAGCAGAACTATCTGAGCTCATCATACAAGCTTTTCGTAAAGCTTTCATCCCTGGATATAGGTATTGAAAACCTCAACTAACCTGGTTATAAGACTAGGCCTCTAGATTTTGACTAACCATTTTTTTTTCTGTCAAACGATTAGGACTTTATTAAAATCAAATACGGTTTAACACATTACATGAAATATAGCTTACAACACATACATTTTTAATTTTAAGAACTATTTTAAACCGGAAAAAACAATGATACGTGCTAACAAACTCATCCGTAGAATAAACTGATTCAATAAATTTATCCATTTTCGTTCTCAGTTTTATAACTTGATTACCCATGTGGATTCATATGATCTGTTCTTTTGTCTATGTAGTTCTCTCCCAACCCAGGGTAATAGAAGGATGAAAGCAGCAGCTAGAGAAAGCCAAGCTATACTGAGAGGGATCGTTGACAAAAGGTTAAGGGCGAGAGAAGCTGGGGAAGCAACAAGCCAAGATCTGCTAGGTACACTTCTTGAATCCAATTTAGGACAAGGTAAAGGAAACGGAATGAGCATTGAAGATGAGATAGAGGAGTGCAAGCTGTTTTGTTTCGCAGGACAAGAGACAACTTCAGTACTCTTGGTCTGGACAATGATTCTACTAAGTCAACACCAAGATTGGCAAGAACGGGCGCAAGAGGAAGTGAGGCTAATACTTGATGATAAGAATAACAAACCCGATATAGAGTCTCTTAGCCACCTCAAAGTGGTAAGTAAAAGTTTTCACCATTTACTTGCACAACAAGACTGAACTTATAGTTACAAGATTGAATACTTGAGTTTCCATTGTCAACCAGATGAGTATGGCCTTCTATGAGGTTTTAAGGCTATACCCTCTGGTGTCTCTGCTTAGAAGAGAAGTCAACAAAGATGTTGTAACGGACGTGAGAAGGAACAAATGCGGAAACAGATGAATAAAAGCGATGTAACTACGACACAGATATTTAACGTGGTTCACCCCTAGGGCTACATCCACGGGCAAAGCGAGATCTTATTATTGGAGACGATATTGAGCTTACGAAGTGCAAGTTTAGGGTTACTTCGAATACAAGATATATATAGTAACATCTCGCATCTAAAACCCTAGACTAAA
>NW_013617542.1:33481-33896 GCF_000695525.1 Brassica oleracea var. oleracea | reverse complement strand
TCTGTAAGATGCTTGGCAGATGTTGCATCCTTACAAAACTGTTTGAACTCTTCTGAGCAGAGTTCCAAACCAATATCAGAATGAAGCATATCTTGCTTCGACAGATGTTGCATCCCACGCTCACCCATATGTCCAAGCCTCATATGTCCAAGCCTCATATGCCATAGCTTAGTCATATCTTTCTCTGGGATCTCTGGCGATGCAACATTTGCTGAACCGGTAATTGTTGTACCCTTCAGCAAATACAGAGTACCGTTCATGAAACCCTTCAGAATCACATCAGAACCCCTGTAGACATTCAGAACTCCATCGCCACCCGAATATTTGAACCCTCTGCTGTCCAGAAGACTCACGGATATCAAATTCTTCGTCAATGATGGAACATGCCTAACCTTGTTCAATGTACAGAATCTAC
>NW_013617542.1:32953-33433 GCF_000695525.1 Brassica oleracea var. oleracea | reverse complement strand
GTCGTTTGCCATCTTAATCTTGTTGTCAAGTACCTCTGTGTACTCTGAAAACCACTCTCTCCTCGGTGTCATATGGTAGGATGCTCCCGTATCAAGAACCCACACATTAGAAGAGTATGTGTGTCCATGCACAACAAGAGTGATGTCTTCGTCAGACTTGGTTTCATCCTCGGCTACTGCAACAGACCCAAACTGCTGCTCCTTCATCTTGGGACAGTCTGATTTCCAATGTCCCTTCTCTTTGCAATAGTTGCAAATATCAGATGCTTTAGGACCTCTTGGAAACGACTTCCTATCTTTCGAAGTCCTTCTGTTTCGATGTCCCTTCACACCACTGACAAACAACCCTGATGCTTGATTGTCTGTCCCTGAGCTGGATGCCTTATGGCGCAATTCCCGACTATGAAGCGCCGACCTAACTTCTTCCAGTTTCACTTTATCTTTGCCAACAATGAACGATTGCACGAAGTTCTCGAAGGA
>NW_013617542.1:24147-32415 GCF_000695525.1 Brassica oleracea var. oleracea | reverse complement strand
AAAGAAGTGAAGCTAGGAAACGTTACACTTCCAGCTGGGGTTAAAGTTTATATACCAACTGCTCTTATTCACCGCGACCCTGAGCTTTGGGGGGAGGATGCTAGAGAGTTTAAGCCGGAGCGTTTCAGAGAAGGGATCTCAAAAGCAACAAAGAACCAGGTCTGTTACTTACCCTTTGGGTGGGGACTGAGGATCTGCATTGGTCAGAACTTTTCTCTACTGGAAGCAAAGATGGCAATGTCATTGATTCTACGAAAGTTCTCCTTCGAGCTCTCTCCTTCTTATGTTCACTCTCCTCAGATAGTCATGACCACTCGTCCTCAGTTCGGAGCACATCTCATCCTCCACAAGCTCTGATTCTTATTTTTGTATTTTCCATGGTGATATCATTAACTGTGTTTTTTTTTTTTTTCTATAAAGTGTTTATGAATGTAAAAGATGGTACTTCAAAAATAATGTTAAAGGGAAGTAGTGTTTACTGTAACTCAACTCTGATGTTCTGTATGGAAGTGCAAGATGACACCACAGTTGAGTAATACAGAAGGTAAAGCAAGAGACAAAACAACTACAAGCCTAACAATTGCTACTGAAAGATTCATAAGCTATATGTTTGTGTCTCTCTTCCGTCAAGTACTTCAGCCGCTGCTTCAGCATGACCCAGAACACTTCCAAGAGCTTCTCTCTTTTCTATAAGATCAGCCTTTGTGTCTCTGTCTCACTACAGACGATCCATAGCTATCTTATAGTTATTCTCCACGTTCCTGAAACTCTAGTCTCCAAGGCAACATGAATATGGACATCTTTCATAACATTAAGTGCAACTTTCCTTTTCTTAGAATGCACTTATTCCTCTTCCTTTAAGTCATAAACTTGAGTCCATATCTCCAAGATACTCTCTTGCTCTCCAAGTCTACGCGACTCCAGCTCAAAGACCTTGACTCCACATAGTCTTCACCACTCAACACGACGTCTGCTTCAGCAACTATGTCAGCGACTACTTCAGGGCAGACATCTTACATCTTCAATCTCCCCCTTTTAGCTTTGTGTGCCGATCAAGCACAACACTCTTCTGGTTCAGCAACCATGTTGCAACCACGTTTCTCACCTGGAAACTTTCACACCAAATGTGCTTTTCTCCCCCACGAGATGTGCACCACACCATGCTTTTCTCCCCCATGAGATATGCATAATCTAGACCAGAGCATCACCATTCTCCCACTGCTTGATTGCACACTAAGCTAAAACAGATGCTTAGATGTCAAGGTTTACAGACCCAACTGTCTGCTTCTTCATGAATAATCATGATACATCCCCTGTTGCAGCAGAATAACAAGTACTGCATCACGATCTGACGCACCTGTCGAGCTACCTCTCGACCCACTTCTGTTGAGGACCTGTCTACCTTCATGTGTCGTCTCCTTGACCATGAGCCCCTGCTCATCCACACCGAGTGCACTCTGCACTCGTTGCTACTGTCTTGGAGTGATTTTGCTATCACACCCCTGAAGATCATCTCACATCACTTCCTGATGCAATTCGATCTCCTTCCCCTTTGTGTCACAGACAACTCCGTGTCCTGACTCCACGCTTGATGCTTCTTGATCTTCTTGAAGATCACTCCTAACAGAGCTGCATCCATCTTCTGATGTCTCATCCTTGATCTCATCAAGTAAGCCACTCTTGGCTAAGGACACGTCTTCAACCCTCTTGGGCTTAGTGAACGTCTTGTTCACCATTTTGGTCATGTTTCTGCTCTTCTCACGAGCAAAACACTCCACCTTCTTGTGTACAACCTTCCCACAGAACTAACAACACATCCGATGTTGCTTCTTTCTTGGCCTGACACAGTTGCTGATGCACCGATCAGTCTCCTTCCTTGTACCAGCTGCACAACCATGCTTCAGAACCTCCTGTCTGACCATCATGTTGCTGCACTGATGTACCACTTTCAGCTTGTTACTCACAGCCACGCACTGTAGAACTTCCTGCCGTACTCCTTGTCGCACGTCCCGACGTACTTCCTGACAAGCTTCTTTGGCTCCATTTTTTGATGTGCTTCCACGTACAAAGTGTGACAGCCCCTTCTGTACTTCCTTTGTACCCTCAGCTCCTCGATATCCCAGTCCCTAGTTCACCTTGTCTGGTTGTCCCATCAAGAGTATCTTATCCAACTCCTTGGATCCACTGTTGAGCATCCTGATCTGTTTGTGATTGTCAGCCAAATTACGTTCTAGCATCCTTGCTCTCTCTTGTTCACCAATAGCAACTTTCCTCAGCTTGCTATTTTCCTGCTCAAAAGACTCATTCTTCTCATTCACAGCCGCAAGTTCTTCATGAAGTTCTTCAAGCAACTCATTCTGCTTCTGAGCCATATCCTCCAATCTCTGATTCTGATCCTTGACCCTCAACCACTTGTTAAGCAGCACGTGATACTCCTCATCATTTGTGCTGAGATCTGAATCAGAGGATTTAATAGATCCCTCCTTGTGTGCACCAAATGCAACCATATTCTTCATCACCTTTCCATCTTTTTCAGACTCGGAATCATCAGACGACTGAAATGGAACTCCTTTTCCCTTCTTTGAGTTTGGACATTCACGCCGTGTGTGTCCAACACCTCTACACTCATAACACTTAAGTTCTCCTTGTTGTGCTACCGGACAGTCAACCCTTATATGAAATGCCTCCACACTCATAGCACTTGAGACTTTCTCTCCTTCTGCCATTGCTACGATCACCTCCCTGGCGACCATACTGATTTCTCCCACCCGAGGGATTCGTCTTACCAAAGTTCCTGACCATCATACCAATGGCATCTTCAAGATTCAAAGATCTATCTCTATCTTTGTCAGCTACAAGCGCCACACTCTTTGGCGCACTGCTTGATGTAGAGACTGAACTACTGTCTGTCTCCATCTCTTGTGCCTTCAGCATTCCCACAAGCTTGTCAAACGTGAGCTCATCCGTGTTTGTAGTCATCTGTAAGACCGCCTTGTGAGCTCCAAACTTTGTTGGAAGACCGCGTAGTAACTTCTTTACCAATTTCTTCTCCTTGTACTTCTTCCCAAGTACAAATGCTTCATGCGCCATACCACTGAGTTTGGCACTAAAACTCGCCACAGAATCATTATCAGACCACCTGAGATTCTCAAACTGCGACCCAAGCTGATCTAGACGTGTCCTCTTGACCCTCTCATCTCCTTCAAACGAATTCAGCAGGATCTCCCACGCCTCTTTAGCCGAAGTATTCTCCTGAATCAGCTGAAACTGCTCTGCTTCAACAGCTCCAAAAATCACTGACAACGCCTTTGCATTAAATTTTGATGCATTGCGTTATGCCTCTGACCAACCCTCTTTTGGTTTAGGCTTCTTCTCACCTCCTGTGACTATGGTAGGCTCCTCCCAACTAATCTCCACAGCTGTCCACGCATCTTCATTGATTCCTTAAATCATCTGCTTCATGCGAGCCTTCCAATGACCATACTGGTCCGCATTTAACACGATCGCCTTTTGCACAGAAATAATCGTGTCCATCTTCACCTGCAGGATAACACCGTTAACTTAGGTGTCCCGCTCTGATACCACTTGTAAGTGCAAGATGACACCATAGTTGAGTAATATAGAAGGTAAAGCAAGAGAAAAAACAACTACAAGCAACCCTTAAGCTTTATTAGAAATCGTCTTGTACACTCTATTACAAGATCTGCTTAATCAGCTTTACACAGTCTGTTACACCCTAACAACTGCTACTGAAATATTCCTAAGCTACCTGCTTGTGTCTCTCTTCTGTTAAGTACTTCAGCCACTGCTTCAGCACGACCCAGAACACTTCCAAGAGCTTCTCTCTTTTCAATAAGATCAGCCTCTGTGTCTCTGTCTCTGTACAGACGACTCATAGCTATCTTATAGTTATTCTCCACGTTCCTGAAACCCTAGTCTCCAAGGCAACATGAATATGAACATCTTCCATAACATTAAGTGCAACTTTCCTTTTCTTGGAATGCACTTATTCATCTTCATTTAAGTCTTAAACTTGCTCCTCAAGTTTATTTTTCTTTCCATATCTCCAAGATACTCTCTTGCTCTCCAAGTCTACACGACTCCAGCTCTGCACCTTAACTCCACATGGTCTTTACGCCAGCGACTACTTCAGAGCAGACATTTAACATCTTCACTGTAGGTGCAATCCCATCGCTTAACCGACAACACTCGGCGTCTGATACACACGCAATACCCTTCACCTCCAAAAGAGTTAAGTTCATTATGATTAGTGGTTCTCTTTTTTTAATATTATCAAAATGCTTAGTGTGGATCTCTTTTGATGATTAAAAAATTGCAATTAGGTAAGATTCAGGTGGTAAAGCTTTACACCCCATTTTCATAATTCATACTGTAAAGCTGCTTTACACGTCACTTAACCAAATACACTACTCTTGGCAAAAGACCTGAGAGCAGTTGGTGTATCTCTTTTGAAGATTTAATAACGTCTGCAATTAGATTAGGGATGTCAAAATGATCTACCTCACTAAACTCACCTCAGCTCATAGTGAGCTCGGATCTTTCATGAGCTAACTCGGCTTTTTCATGAGCTAACTCGGCTCTTTCATGAGTTTAAATATGTAAACTTGAAGTTAGATAATCTAGATCATGAGTTAAATGAGCTAACTCGTGATCTAAATAAAAATAATAATTATAAAGTAAAATAGTGATAGAATAACTTCTATAATATTGTTCCAAATTTAAATATTAAAAAATCCAAAACATAAATCTTTAAATAAAAATAATAATTATAAAATAAAATAGTGATAGAATAATTTCTATAATATTGTTCAAAATTTAAATATTAAAAAATCCAAAACATAAATCTTAAATACTAAATAAAAACCAACACATAACAAAAAAAAACAAGACCTAATATAAATTAAATTAAAGCAAAACTAATGATACAAATCTCCATTCTTCGTGAGAGTCTTGAGTCAATTCATCTTCAATGTCTTATATGTATGTTTTACATTTTAATTTTAGAAGATAAATATGATTAATATAGATATTATCTTTTAAGAAGATTTGGTTTGACATTTTAATTTTAGAAGATAAATATGATTAATATAGATATTATCTTTTAAGAAGATTTGGTTTGACATTTTAATTTTAGAAGATAAATATGATTAATATAGAAATTATCTCTTTTTTACATAAAAAATAGAAATTATCCAAATATAATATATAAAATATATTATATATTATTGTAAGTAAAAAAAAAATATATATTATTGTAAGTAAAAAATGAACAAGCTCATGGGTCAGTTCATGTTCATTAAAGATCGTTCATATAACTCGTGATCTAATTTAAGCTCGATCATTAAACTCATTTATTAAATGGGCTGAAAATATAGAGATCATGCTCATTAAAAAACGAGCTGAGCTGAGCCAGATCATGAGCTATAGATCATTTTGACACCCCTAAATTAGATAGAAAACCTCTAAAGCATTGACATATAGCTCCACTGGTGGCAAAGCATTTGAACTGTACCAGTGAGTTAGTAAGTGAAGGAAGTGGATATGTGTTTACCAGTAGTAGCAGCAGCTTTGATGGTGGTTTTAGCATTTTTCTTGATAAGGGTTGTGAACTGGGTGTGGCTAACACCAAAGAAACTGGGGAGTTACCTGAGAAGACAAGGTCTCCCTGGAACTCCTTACACGCCTCTTGTAGGAGATGTTAAGAGGAATGTTAACATGTTGATGGAGGCAAGATCAAAACCCATCACTCTGACAGATGATATCACTCCACGTCTCCTTCCTCTTGCCTTGAAGATGTTCAACTCTCACGGTACTGTCTCTATATCCTTTCTCTTTTACTCTTTAGAACTAGAGTTTGGACTTGACTGAGTTTATGATGGTGGAACAGGAAGGACGTTCTTCGTATCGCTTGGACCAGTTCCAACGATCATGATAACGAATCCAGAGCACATCAAGGAAGTTTTTAGTAAAGTGTACGATTTTGAGAAGAATGCTTCATTCCCTTTGGTCAGATTGTTAGTAGGCGGGCTTGCTAGCTATAAGGGAGATAAGTGGGCGAGACACAGAAGGATCATCAACCCCGCTTTTCACCTTGAGAAGATCAAGGTTTCTGTTATCTTATCTCTTATTTTGAGTGTATATAGGTGTGTTTAGTGGACCTGCTGTTTCTTGTTTTACAGAACATGGTCCCTGCGTTCTACCATTGTTGCAGCGAGGTTGTTGCCAAATGGGACCACTTAGTGTTGGATAAAGGGTTGTCTTGTGAGGTCGATGTTTGGCCTTGGCTTGTGAGTATGACTGCGGATGTGATCTCTCATGCTGCTTTTGGAAGCAGCTATAGAGAAGGACAGAGGATATTTGAGCTACAAGGGGAACTATCTGGACTCATCGCACAAGAGCTTAAGAAGCCTTACATCCCTGGACTGAGGTTAGTAAACACACACCCTCCTCATTTTCTAAACCTTAAAGGGTGTGAGAGTTAATGAGAGAACTTGTTGTTTCGGTGTTAGTTTTTTCCCAACAAAGCACAACAAGAGGATGAAAGCAATAGACAAAGAGATAGACATAATACTGAGAGGTATGGTGAGCAAGCGGGAAGCTGGAGAAGCAGAAAACAATGATTTGTTGGGGATACTCCTTGGATCAAGTTCAGAGGAATCTGGAGGAAGTGGAATGAGTGTAGAAGAGGTGATGAGAGAGTGCAAGCTGTTTTATTTCGCAGGACAAGAGACAACTTCAGTACTATTGGTCTGGACAATGATTTTGTTAAGCCATCACCAAGACTGGCAGGAACGGGCACGAGAGGAAGTGAGGCAAATACTCGGTGATAACATTAATACAAAACCTGATATAGATTCTCTTAACAACATCAAAGTGGTAAGTAAAACTTTTACCATTTACTTGCACAATAATACGAGATTCACTTGAATTCTCATTGTCAACAGATGACTATGATCTTTTATGAAGTTTTGAGGCTATACCCTCCGGTAGCTGAGCTTAGAAGATCTGTAAACAAAGAAATGAAGCTAGGAGAGATTATACTTCCAGCTGGTGTCAGAGTCTATATACCAACTGCTCTTGTTCACCGTGACCCTGAGCTTTGGGGGGAAGATGCAGGGGAGTTTAAGCCGGAGCGTTTCAAAGACGGTATCTCGAAAGCAACAAAGAACCAGGTCTGTTACTTACCCTTTGGGTGGGGACTGAGGATCTGCATTGGTCAGAGCTTTTCTCTGCTGGAAGCAAAGATGGCAATGGCATTGATTCTACTAAAGTTCTCCTTTGAGCTCTCTCCTTCTTATGTTCACTCTCCTCAAATAGTCATGACCACTCGTCCTCAGTTCGGAGCACATCTCATCGATCCTACACAAGCTATGATATGCTTTTTGTATTTCCATGGTGGTGTCATTAAGAATAAAGTGTGCTTATGTATTATTTGCTTGTTGTAAAATAAGAGTAAGGAAACGTTAATTGAAGATTTGTAATTTTTTTTTTTTGCTCAAGCTATCAGTTGATGTTACTTACCATCATCAAGATTTTGCAAGTGTAAGAACAACAATTTGAATAGAACACTCTTTGGAAGAGAGGTTGAAGCTTCTAGACGGTCGTCATTTTATATAGACCACACCTATACATTACTGTCATAAACAAGATAAAAATAAGAGCAAAGAAACGTCAAAGAGTCTACGAGGTCCCCACCTTTGCATGCCACTCAAAATATGACAAAATACATATCTTCCTCCTTTTGTCATTACACGAATCAAACTGTGCTTCTTGCGACTTAGTGACATGTGAGTATGTGACTATGAGACTCCAACTAAAGTAAAAGATCATTGGACAAACCTAAGACTCCAACTAGATTTATCACCAAAAATAAAGTTCTTAAAGACATCAGCACACCAATATCTTCTCCAAAATTCTCAATCTTCAAATCTCAAAAAAGTTAGCAAATTATACATATCTGAGAGAAAATGGAGATATCAGTTGCATCAGTGACAGTTTCAGTTGCTATAGCTGTTGTGTCTTGGTGGGTATGGAGAACCTTGAAGTGGTTTTGGTTTAAACCAAAGATGCTTGAGAGCTACCTAAGAAGACAAGGTATTCCCGGAACTCCTTACACGCCTCTTGTCGGAGATTTAAAGAAAATGACAAGCATGCTTACAGAAGCCAAAACCAAAACCATCAAACTAACGGATGATATCACACCACGTGTCGTGCCTTATCCCTTCCACATGCTCAAGACTCATGGTA
>NW_013617542.1:15095-23975 GCF_000695525.1 Brassica oleracea var. oleracea | reverse complement strand
ATATTTTTCGTTACCTCCAAGGGACCATTGATTTAGGCTTGTTTTATCCTAAAAGTTCAAAAGGTCAAATGGTTGGTTTTGCAGATGAAGGATATCTTTCAGATCCACACAAAGCTCGATCACAAACATGATACGTTTTCACGATCGGAGGCACTGCTATATCTTGGCGTTCTCAGAAACAAACGATCGTGGTTACTTCTTCAAATCATGCTGAGATCATTGCACTCCATGAAACAAGTAGAGAATGTGTATGGCTAAGATCAATAAGCCGACACATCTGTTCAAGCAGTGGGATTGACGAAAATACAGAGTCAACTATTCTATATGAAGATAATGCAGCATGTGTTGCTCAAACAAATGACGGATATATCAAAAGCGATAGAACGAAGCATATTCATCCGAAGTTCTTCTAATACACTCAAGAGCTCGTGAAGAAGAAAGAGATTGAAGTAAGATATTTTCAATCATGCGACAATGCCGCTGACTTCTTCACAAAATCACTTCCGACTTCAGTATTCAGAAAACATGTCCATAACATTGGAATGCGTCATCAGAAGGATCTATGACTGCTCATTAGAGGGGGAGTTTACGTAGTTGTACTCTTTTTACCTTACTATGGTTTTTCCCATTGGGTTTTTCTAGAAAGGTTTTTAACGAGGCAATAAATACGTCAAAGCAATAAGCAATAGTGACACCGGTCCTCAAGGGGGAGTGTTATGAAAGTCAGAAAGGGAGTCACATTTTTGTTGAAAATATAAAAGATGTGGGGTCCTCTGCATTATTTGCACAGTGAATCCTACTTTTTAACTTCTATATAAACGATCGATTTCGATCGTTTATAACTCATCCCTCACACTTCTCTTCTCCCTTTATAATAAACTCTCTCTATCATTTATCAGTGCTATTTATTTCTACGGGTATAAAATTTCGCCCTTATTTAAATTCCTGCGATACAATAAAATTATCGTTCTGTTCATAACAGTTAAAAGTTAAAACCAACCATTGGTAATGTTTGACTAATGTTTTTCTTAAAGAGATGTAGTGACAAAGAAATGTCAAAAGGTTGAGTACGGTCATGCCTTTTCCCTCTACCGCAAGTAGTAGCCAATATTTTCACAAATTGACTAGATGAGTATAGAATTGAAAGAAGTATTATTTAGACTATCATTACAAATAAGTTACAATATGCTTAGTTTATATAGTGAGTCATCTAACCTAATTTCTTAAACAAATATAGAATAATATATATTAGATTAATGTTAACTTTCTATTCTTTTTTATTTTCTTGATCTTTTAAGATTCTTCTTGATCTTCATGTTTCCATAATCTTGATATAGTCAATCTTCTCGATTTCTCAATGCCGTCCTAAAAGCTCATATGTGGTAACACATGTGAGATTGGACAAATTTTCAAAATATCGGCAATATACTCTGCTGTGAGGTAATGAAATCGACGTTTATACTAGATCGTAGAGTCAAATCGGCTGCAATACCCGGCCATCAGGTCATCATTGACCTTTATACCCGGTCGTGGGGTTCTTCAAATAATAGTAGAAGAAACTCACAGTTGCCAAGGTCCATAAATAACTCGCGATTGCGAAGTCCAAAGAAAAACAACTCACAAAGGTAAGAAGTCAAATCATAAAGTTTTGTTTTCGTGAATGAAAAACATAAACTTGTTGAGATAAGAAAAACTTTAGCTTTCGTGTATGAATAGCAAAAGTTCTAAAGTAACGAATTCATGGCAGCTTGTTGCCGTGAATGAAAAATAAGGCAGCCATAATAAAATTGCATGAAAATTGAGAACCCGTGAATAAACCCAATTTTTTTTGTTTTAGAAAATATTTTAAGAAAACCCATAAACTTTTGCACTAGCAAAACAAAACCAAAACATAAAATACTATAATAATCCTTTAGTTTATAAAAACCTCACGTGGACATGAAATCCACTTTGCTTTGCATCACGCCATCATCTTCATCCGGCTCGTCTCCGGACTCTCTGTCACCTTCTTCTCCGATCACAAGAGTCACCAACATCATCATAGGACTATTAATGCGGTGCGGTATGTTGGATAAACTTGAAGTTACTTAAGCTACAAGTAATAGATATCCTAATGAGTTTAGGAAATATTGTGTTGTGTTTATCCTAATGAGTTTAGGATAATTAAAGTGTTATATAAGGAGATATCAGCTTGTGATATAACTTAAGAGTTTGCGAGTTGAGTGCTTAAGGTTTTGAGTGAGTTTCCTTAAGAGAATTTAATAAGAAGTGGTTGGTGATTAACTTGTGTTCGAGTTATACAAAACTACACGTGGTATCAGAGCTTCGATCAATCATGAGTGACATCGTTGCTGTGACCGAGAAGGTAAAAGGAGGCGGAGGACCTTCATCTATTAAGTGTCCAATGTTGAGCGCAACAAACTACACCGTGTGGGCAGTAAGAATGAAAATCACCTTGCGTGTTCACAAGGTTTGGGAAGCAGTGGAAACAGAGCTGAGTAATGATGAGAAGAACGATATGGCACTGGCTTTATTGTTCCAATCAATACCGGAGAATCTCACTCTGCAAGTAGGAGAACTAGAATCAGCTAAACAAGTGTGGGAAGCAATAAAAACACGGCATGTTGGTGCAGAACGAGTAAGAGAGGCAAGATTACAGACTTTGAATTCAGAATTTGAGAGGTTAAAGATGAAAGATAACGAAAGTATCGATGACTTCGGAGGGAAGTTATCAGAGTTAGCCTCAAAATCTGCATCCCTTGGTGCCACCATTGAAGAAGCCAAAATTGTCAAGAAGTTTCTTATGAGCCTTCCTCGAAAGAAGTACATACATATTGTGGCTTCGCTCGAGCAAGTGCTCGATCTTAATTCAACAAGCTTCGAGGACATAATGGGACGATTAAAAGCGTATGAGGAACGCATCTGTGAAGAAGAAGAGAAAGAAGATGATCAGGGAAAGCTAATGTATTCAAATACAGAAAACCGTTCCCAGCAAGATCAATCAGCTCGCGGTTACGAGCAAACAAACCGTGATTACAACAACGACTCCTATAGAAACAGAGGTCGTGGAGGACGTTTTAGTAGAGGTAGAGGACGAGGACGCTACGGAGGTAGAGGAGACTATAACAATGGAGGAAGAGGAGACTATAACAGGGATCCATACGCCGGGAGAGATGCATCACGAGTCGTGTGTTTCCGGTGTGACAAGATAGGTCACTTTGTTGCTCACTGTCCCGAGCTAAAACTGAAGTTACAAGAGGCTCAAGAGCCTTATCTTTATTTCCCAAGAATCGTTGGCTCTGATACTATACAAATTGATGAGAGTATATGAAAGAAGTATAATAAGACTCTCATGAGAAATGAGTTACAATATACTTAGTTTATTTAGTGAATCATCTACCTAATTTCCTAAACAAATATGGAATAATATATATTAGATAAATGTTAATTTTCTATTGTTCTTGATCTTTCAAGATTCTTTTTGATCTTCATGTTTCCATAATCTTGATATGGTCAATTTTCTCTATCTCTCAATACAAATCCAAATTTGCTTCTTGTGCAAAACATAAAATATTTATGACATCAGTGGTTTGGTCCTTTTTTTTTTAAAGAATGTTAAATTACGCATTCATACATATATATATATATAGATCCCGAGAATGCCATCAGATTATCCATCTCTCACTCGTTTCTAAGAATGAAAATGGAAGCATCAGCTGCGTCAGTAACAGTTTCAGTAGCTATAGCTGCTGTATTGTGGTGGATATGGAGAACTCTAAATTGGGTCTGGTTTAAACCAAAGATGCTTCAGAAATACCTAAGAAAACAGGGTATGGTCGAAACTCCTTACACGTTACTTGTAGGAGATGTGAAAAGGGAATATAGTATGTCAATGGAAGCAAGGTCCAAACCCATCAAACTAACTGATGATATCGTCCCACGTGTCTTGCCCTTCCCCTCTCACACGCTCAAGGCTTACGGTATGTTTTTTGATTCCTATATCTGTTAAGAACATATTAAAGAAAGGTTTTAATTTTTGTATCTGTATGTGGTTGGAACAGGAAGGACTTTCTTTACATGGCGTGGACGTATACCAACCATCACCATTACGGACCCCGAGCAAATCAAGGAAGTATTGAACAAGATTTATGATTACCAGAAGCCAAATACATTCCCCTTGAGCAGACTTGTAGCCAGTGGACTCTTTAGTTATGACGGTGATAAATGGGCTAAACACCGAAGGATCATCAACCCTGCTTTCCACCTTGAGAAGATCAAGGTTCTGCTTTCATTTTTCTATAGTCCCTAATCATATTAGCGTGCTTTATGTACCTGGCTGGTTCTAGACACACTCTCATAAAACATTTGGCTTCACCCCCAAATTACAAAGAGTTATTATACATAGGTTACATGATCTTCAAATTATCAAAAAAAAAATTATTAAGATTAACCTAAAAATATTTATGACTTTCTGATCTCAGATTCGGCCTTGTTTATGTATCATACATGCATGTATGTATGTTGCTTTGGATCTGATCCAGTTTGTGACTTGTGTTTCTATGTATAGAATATGGTACCTGCGTTCCACCAAAGCTGCGGCGAGGTAGTTGGCAAATGGGACAATATAGTCTTGGACAAAGGGTCATCCTGTGAGGTGGACGTTTGGCCTTGGCTTATGAGTATGACTGCAGATGTGATCTCTCGTACAGCTTTTGGCAGCAGCTATAAAGAAGGACATAGAATATTTGAGCTCCAAGCAGAACTATCTGAGCTCATCGTACAAGCTTTTCGTAAAGCTTTCATCCCTGGTTATAGGTATAGAAAAACTCAACTAATCTGGTTATAAGACTAGGCCTCTAGACCATGTTTTCTTTTTTTCTGGCAAGCTATTAGGATTTCATTAAAATCAAATACTTATAACACATTACGTGAAAATATAACTCACAACAAATACATTTTTAAGAATAATTTGAAACTGAAAAGTACACGATTCTAACTAACTCATCCGTATAATAGATTGATTCGCTAACTTTGTCCATCCTCGTTCTTGATCTTATAGCTTATGTAGAATAACTTGTGTTGTTTCATATCTCTACGTAGTTATCTCCCAAAGAAGGGTAATAGAAGGATGAAATCAGCAGGTAGAGAAAGCCAAGCTATACTGAGAGGGATCGTTAACAAAAGGTTAAGAGCCATAGAAGCTGGGGAAGCACCAAGCCAAGATTTTCTAGGTACGCTTCTTGAATCGAATTTAGGGCAAGCTAAAGGAAACGGAATGAGCATTGAAGATGTAATAGAGGAGTGCAAGTTGTTCTACATTTCCGGGCAAGAAACAACTTCAGTACTTCTAGTTTGGACAATGATTCTACTAAGCAAACACCAAGACTGGCAGGCTCGTGCACGAGAAGAAGTCAAGCAAGTCTTTGGTGATAAAGAACCCAATGCAGAAGCCCTGAACCAACTCAAAGTTGTAAGTAGAACAAAATAAAATAAAAATTCAGGTGACTTCAGTACTCTGGTTGTGTTATGATAACTTTTGAATCTGATAAATGTTTCCTACAGATGACGATGATATTATATGAGGTCCTTAGGCTATATCCTCCAGCAATCAATCTAACCCGATCCATTCACAAAGAGATGAAGCTAGGCGACGTGACGCTACCAGGTGGCGTCAACATCACTCTACCTATTATGCTATGCTAGTCCAACGCGACATCCAACAATGGGGTAACGATGCAGCAGAGTTCAAACCTGAGAGATTCAAAGATGGCATCTCAAAGGCAACAAAGAGTCAAGTCTCCTTCATTCCATTTTCTTGGGGGCCAAGGATATGCATAGGCCAAAATTTTGCATTGTTGGAGGCAAAGATGGCAATGGCATTGATTCTACAGAGATTCTCTTTTGATCTTTCTCCTTCCTATGTACATGCTCCTTACACGGTGTTCACCCTTCACCCACAGTTTGGTGCTCATCTTATCATGGACAGGATATAGTTCCATTCCATAACACATGTGTGATGTCTTCATATGAGCTTATTATATGTAAGAGAAATAAGATTAGTCAAGTTATGTTCTAAAACCATGCTTTTAAGTTGAAAATGCGTCTCTGACTATTATGTCCTTTCAACCTCTGAGTTTCCTTGTGGGTTACGGCAGATATTTAATCATCTTTGTCTCTATTCTCAGTGGAACTTGATATTAAAACTCTCTGTGGATTCTCTGTTTCAAAATAAAACAATATGCCTTTTGGACAAGTACACGACATACACAATTGTTGATGTGCCCTAAACCACATGCAACTTCTACGGCCACTTTCACAGGACCACCATGGTATGCATAGTAATGTCAAATGGGCGGGCTATGAATGGGTGGCCCGTGTCCAAATAGATATGGTCCGAAATGGACAGGTCCATATTGAACCATAAATATTTTTTGTCCAAATGGGCGAACCAAACTCTATACATGGCCAAATTTAGGCTGAACCAGTTGGGCAATGGGCGGCCCAATAAGCTTAAATGTCTAGAGTTGGGAAGTTGGGGGAAACACGATCTTTTTTCGCAGTCTCGTTCTTCTGCGATACCTCTTCCTCGTCTTCTTCCTCGTCTACGTTCTTCTTCGGTTCTCCTTTGATTCCTTCGATTCTCCTTCGACAATAAGTGCAATCATTGCCATGATCTCTACAACATAGATCTAGGTAGGAATGGAACTAGTACTTTGCTTAGGCCTTCGAAACGGTGTTCAAAGACTCCTGGAAGTACACCTGGTAGTAATAGGAAGCTGGATATGATGGTCTTCCGGGAGATGATGGCTATTGCTATAGTAGAGCATAATCTGCCTTACGCATTTGTCGAGTATAGAAGGGTGAGAGATGCTCTTGCATATGTGAATTCAAGTATTGAATTTTGGAGTAGGAACACAGCTGTATCTGATGTGCTTAAGATTTTTGAGAGGGAGAAAGCCCATCTTAGGAAGGTGTTGAGTGAAGTTCCTGGTAGGCTCAGCTTCACTTTTGATCTTTGGAGAGCAATCACAGTAGAGGGTTATTTGTGTTTGACAGTCCACTATCTTGACGCAAACTGGAAGCTACAAGCGAAGATAGTAACATTTTGTGTGTTTCCTCCACCTCACACTGGTGCGAAACTAGATGTTTTGGAATATTGGAAAAATAATAAAGCTCGGTTTAAGGAGTTGTCTCGTATGGCGTGTGATGTTTTTTGCATCCTCATGACAATTGTATCTTCAGAGTCATCTTTTAGTGCTGGAAGCCGGGTCCTTACTAAGTACAGAAGCCGACTACTACCATCCAATGTACAAGCTCTCATATGTACAAGAAATTGGCTCTGTGGGTTTGAACCAATGAGTAAGTCGTCTCATCTAGATTTCATGGTGATTCTGTTATGTGAAATGCTTAGTTTGGGGATGAACTTGTACTTGATGCTTAGTTAGGGGATGAACCGATGTTATGCTCTGATTTTTTCTTCTTGGTGTTGTGAGAAATGGTCTGATTTTTGCTTGATGTTGTTGTGAAAAATGCTCTGATTTTTGCTTGATGTTGTTATGCGAAATGCTCTGATTTTTGCTTGCTGTCTTTGCCTAGATTTATATGAAATCTTTGCTTGTTTCTGTTATGTATATATAGTCATTTGGTTTGATTCCAGTCTCATATCTTTTGCTTGTTGATATGTTAGGTGATTCCGAAGATGAAGATGAGGAGAATGAAGGTGAAAATAAAGAAGAAGGAGAACAAGAACAAGAAGATGGTGGAAGAAAGAAGAAGAAGAAGGTGGTGACCAAGTGAAGAAATGAAACTCTCTTTGTTATAAAACAATGTTGTGAACTTGTGATTTGTGAACTTGTGAACTGATGTATTTTCACTTTTCAAATGCTGTGTGAACTTGTGTGTTTTTTTATCACTTTGAACTTATCTTGTGTGTTTTTTTATCACTTTGAACTTATCTTTTGAATTTATCTTGTGTTTTTTATAACTTTGAAACATGAAGTTTAAAACATAAAGCTTGAGTATATCATATTTAAAAATATTTTGAACTTTATATGGCATCTTTAAAATTGAAAACTTAAGAATCTTTGCAACTTTAGAACTAAAAAAAATAGATAAAAAATAAATAAATATGTTGTTTACATTAAGTGGGCATATGGGCTGTCCATGGATAACCCAACAATTCATGGTCCTATTTGGTTATGGTCTCATTTGGACATGGTTCTATTTGGGCTTCGACCAAAAATGTCCAGCAAAAAATAAATCCCATTTGGACACACCCAAACCCGCCAAACCCGCCCATTTCTTGAGCTCCAAATGTACCCAAAAGTCTCCAAAAACTCCATGTGGTACTCCAATACCTAATAGAGACATATGTATGCAAAATGCAACCTAGACATGGCTAAATCCTAATCTATATGATGAAAATGCACATGAATAAATGGATAAAACAATGTGAATATGCAAGATATCAATGGTTCTATTTGGGCTTCGACCAAAAATGTCCAGCAAAAAATAAATCCCATTCGGACACACCAAAACCCGCCAAACCCGCCCATTTGACATCTCTTGGTATGCATTATATTTTGATTTTATTGACATGATGCATCCTACACTATTGTCTTCTTTTATCAACTTTATTATGTGTTTGCATTATTGTTGTGTATAATAATATACTAGGTGATGACCCGCGCCCTGCGCGGGGTGAGTAGACTAAAAAAAAATTATAAATTTAATCAATAGATATTGAATAGGTTAAAGCAATAGTGAGATATTATACATGGTTTAGATTTAGGAGTTCAATCCGGCAAAACCGAACCGAAATAGAAAAAATGTTTTGAATTTGGTAATACCGAATATACCGAATGGATGTTATTTTTTTTT
>NW_013617542.1:8015-14153 GCF_000695525.1 Brassica oleracea var. oleracea | reverse complement strand
ATGATTATTAACAATATATTATAAAAATATGGATTTTTGTCTTAGCTATCGAAATTTGTTATATAGCCATGATATAATAGCTAAGACAAATACACTAAATGTATGCTAACTTCTATAAAATAATACAACATATATATCGAAGAATCCACTAATATTATACTACGAATTTGTAAAATAATGCAGTATACACATCGAAAAATACACTAATATTATGCCACACCACATTTGGGAAAGACAACCTTCGTAGTTGTCTAAGTGTATTGTTAATAACCGTCAGTGTACACCATAATTTTAGTAATGTAATCACAATTCATATATTATTTACAACTATCAATTGGTTTTTAGTAATGCAATAAAGAATCATATTGTATATTGTATGAAAGGATCCAAATAATAAATAATGGCATTACATGTAATTAGTCTAGGCAAGGAAGGATTATTTAATAAAGGTTGTGAGAATGATTCTCATGATGACACATAAGTAATGGCATTTTGGTTAATCACACATAGAGATAAGGTTAATTGTTAATAATGTTCCTCAAATAATAAAAAAGAGATATGTATTAGACTGAAACTCAGCAAAAAATGAATCAAACGCTCAGGTACTCCTGCCCGAAAAAAAAAGAGCTGGGATACTCCTGCCCGAAACAGACCAGATTTGGAAATAAATATATTTTTATTTAAATACGAAAATTTAGTAAAAGACAACGAAACCAAGAGAAACTTAGATAATTACAACTTTCCCTATGGACTATCGAGAACCGACCCAAAACATTCGGATACCGACTTCCAGAAATTGAATTCCCCTCTCTCGAATACGTTTGCCCTCGAATCTCTCTCCCCCTTATTGGTTGAAAATTGAGGTTGAAAAGTAAAGTAATAATCTTAAAATCAAATTACAGAGTTCACTGTCTCTCGTCTGAAAACCCTACTCAATCGCGAATCCTCAATCGACAATCAAGACCCAAATCATGTTGAATCGAGACGATCCGAAGGCAAAAGAAGACGGCTCGAGTAGTGTAGGAGGAGATGACACGGCTATGGTTACATTCTCTGGAGATGAAGCAAACCCAAGGACCATTGACAAATCTGTCGCCCCGGGAACCGACCATAGTCCCCGAGATGGAAGGAGAAAAAGAGAAGGAAGCCGGAGACGAAGGAGAAAAATTGAAGGAAGCCAGAGAAGAAGAGAATGAGCCCAAAGAAGGGGAAGAGGAAATGGAGCCCCGGAAAAACGACGAAGAAGCTGATGAAAGGGCGATCCAATTGGTACGACAACATGAAACTGAGTCGCATGCAGCGGTAAGTATTCAAATTGAAAACTTTTCGAGTAGATGATTTGAAAGATTAGATAAGTGTGGAAAACTAAGTGGAATTTAAAGTTAGTGTAATTTTGAGAAACAAAGTGAAACTTGTAATGGTTAAACTGCAACAATCTAGATGTACGAACTTTGTGAAACCAAAAAAAACTTCAAGTGAGTGATTGCTGAACTAAGTCCAAGTCTGTGAAACTATATGTTGATTGTTGTAAGATGTCGTACGTGATCCGGTTTTCACTTGAGTGCAGTTTGTAGATGACGAAGAAGAAGGCATGCAACCGCTGAAGTTGCACTTTCCTTCAAGCCAGTATCAAAAGTCTTTAAAGCTTTCAGGAAAATGTTACATTGACACGGCGATAAGTAATATACAAACAATCCTGAAAGAGAAGGAGGTGGAATGGTTCATAGAGCACCCACAGTTCCAACATTTATTCCATATTAAAAACCGAAAGCAGAAGTAGATGGGAATGTGGGTTCTCGTTTTGCGATCAACTTGTGTTGCGAAGAAGTATGAGTTATGGTTTGTCGTTAATGGTGTCCCAATCTGATACTCTCTCAGAGAATTTGGACTCATTTCTTGACTATACTGCCATGAGTATCCCCCAACCATGAGAGGTTGGGTGGTACAACATTCATGAACAAGTATTTTGGAGGGAAAAGGGTACCATACGCTGCCCTGGAGGAGAAGATGTTGGCAATGAAATCAAAGCCATCTGAGGATCGTAAGAAGATGGCCGCTCTGTACTTCTTAGCCAGCATCCTCGTCGGAGGCCGAAAGAGGGGTGAGGGAGCATCACCTGTGGACAATTTCTTCATGACTGTTGTTGATGACCTAGATGCGTGTGTAACGTTCCCTTGGGGGCGGTATGCATTCGAACATAACTTGAAGGATGTCTTTAGCTTCTTGGAGAAATGCAACGGGGTTACGCCGACGAGTTGGGTTTTTACAAGCTTTCCTATCCCTTTGGAGGTATTCTTAAGCTCTCTTCTACTTAGTTGTGTTATTGTTTAATTGATGTTAATGTCTTTTTGTTGTGTGTTCGTAGTTGTTGGCCTTTGAGGCAATTCCAAGCTTGAGGAACCATTTCCGAGAAAATGTGAGTGGTGCAGGCAGTGGTTGCCCAGGATGGTGGTGATAAGGAGTCGGAGACGGATGATGGTGGTGATAAGGAGTCGGAGACGGATGATGGTGGTGATAAGGAGTCGGAGACGGATGATGGTGGTGATAAGGAGTCGGAGACGGATGATGGTGGTGATAAGGAGTCGGAGACGGATGATGGTGGTGATAAGGAGTCGGAGACGGATGATGGTGGTGATAAGGAGTCGGAGACGGATGATGGTGGTGATAAGGAGTCGGAGACGGATGATGGTGGTGATAAGGAGTCGGAGACGGATGATGGTGGTGATAAGGAGTCGGAGACGGATGATGGTGGTGATAAGGAGTCGGAGACGGATGATGGTGGTGATAAGGAGTCGGAGACGGATGATGGTGGTGATAAGGAGTCGGAGACGGATGATGGTGGTGATAAGGAGTCGGAGACGGATGATGGTGGTGATAAGGAGTCGGAGACGGATGATGGTGGTGATAAGGAGTCGGAGACGGATGATGGTGGTGATAAGGAGTCGGAGACGGATGATGGTGGTGATAAGGAGTCGGAGACGGATGATGGTGGTGATAAGGAGTCGGAGACGGATGATGGTGGTGATAAGGAGTCGGAGACGGATGATGGTGGTGATAAGGAGTCGGAGACGGATGATGGTGGTGATAAGGAGTCGGAGACGGATGATGGTGGTGATAAGGAGTCGGAGACGGATGATGGTGGTGATAAGGAGTCGGAGAGAGATGATGGTGATGATGATGAAATTCTCGATATTACAAAGGAAATATATAGCGAACATGATGGTGATAGTGATGGTGATGGTGATGTTGACATGGATGATGATGATGCAGAGATGTATGCACATGCTGACGAGGTCGAGAGAAATTTAGAGGATAAGGCAGAGACTGAGAAGGCAAGGACTGTAAAGACGAAAAAAAAGAGGTCGAGATAAGATGATGAAAAACAAGCAGCTCCTTCGAAAAGGCGAAGGGTTGCGAAAATGTGAGGAGTCCCATTAATACAAGAAGCATGGCAGCGGAGGAGGCAGCCGAGAAGAGGACCAGAGGTCCAAAGAAGCAGAAGAAGCAGAAGAAGCAGAAGACAAAGAAGGTAGGCAAGAAGGCAGCAGCTGAGAAGGAGGCAGCTAAGAAGGCACCAACTAAGAAGGCATCAGCTGAGGAGGACGCAGCCTAGAAGAATCAGAAGAAGCAGAAGAAACCAAAGGTAGGTAAGAAGACGGAGTGAAATCCGTATGTGGTTGTTTTAATGTGGTTGAACTCTATTCGGTTTGTATGACTTTGAATTCCTGTATGAATTTCTTGTTGTTGTTGAAGATTTATGGTATTTAAGACTTATGTTATCTATAACTTCGTAAATCTAACGTAATTCTGAAATCTTGAATAAGAGAGAATACGGGAAACTTTAGTAAGTTTCACTTTCAACTTAGTCTAAATTCGTAAATCTAACGTAATCTTACATCGTGAATGAGAGAGAGTAGGGGAAACTTTAGTAAGTTTTACTTTTAACTTAGTCTAAATTCGTAAATAGTAGGTGAAACTTTAGTAAGTTTCACTTTCAACTTAGTCTAAATTCGTGAATCTAACGTAATTCTTAAATCGTGAATGAGAGAGAGTAGGGGAAACTTTAGTAAGTTTCACTTCCAAAATTAGTCTAAATTCGTGAATATAACGTAAATCTTAAATCGTTAATGAGATAGAGTAGGTGAAACTTTAGTAAGTTTCACTTTCAACTTAGTCTAAATTCGTGAATCTAACGTAATTCTTAAATCGTGAATGAGAGAGAGTAGGGGAAACTTTAGTAAGTTTCAATTTTAACTTAGTATAACTTCGTAAATCTAACGTAATTCTTAAATCGTGAACGAGAGAGAGTAGGAGAAACTTTAGTAAGTTTCACTTTCAACTTAGTCTAAATTCGTTAATCTAACGTAATTCTTAAATCGTGAATGAGATAGAGTAGGGGAAACTTTAGTAAGTTTCACTTTCAACTTAGTCTAAATTCGTTAATCTAACGTAATTCTTAAATCGTGAATGAGATAGAGTAGGGGAAACTTTAGTAAGTTTCACTTCCAAAATTAGTCTAAATTCGTGAATATAACGTAAATCTTAAATCGTTAATGAGATAGAGTAGGTGAAACTTTAGTAAGTTTCACTTTCAACTTAGTCTAACTTCGTGAACATAAATACATAAGATAGAGATTGGATAAAATAGGAACATAATCCGAATCTCACATCATCCGAAAGCTAACAGAATCTCAAGAAAACAACAACAACAGATAGTAGACTAATGTCATGGACCGGCCGCATCTCATGGAGTGGTAGGGTTCGGACGGGAAAGATTATACTTCAGGTCAGCAATCTCTGCAGCCATCGCATCCACACGCTTCCTTAACCTTTCAACCTCTTCCTGGACTCCGAAGTCCCATGGTTGACGGAAATGGAAGCCATCATTCTACACGTAAAACGGGAGCATCCACACGCTTCCTTAACCTTTCAACCTCTTCCTGGACTCCGAAGACCCATGGTTGACAGAAATGGAAGCCATCATTCTACACGTAAAACGGGAAAGATTCAAAATCTGCACATAAAACCCGAAAGTATCCATAAATTACGAGTACTTCAAAAATTTTGCAAGTGAAGTATTTTCTCCTCGGTAAAGTAAAATCGGTTGGATACTTCGGGTCCCGAGACACCTCGTTGATGATTGTCCTCCCACACGGGCATCTGGTCGGAATCCCACAATGGGCATCCGCCACGAAGCCAAGCATGTCGACGTCTCTTTTCCAAGCCGTCATCTGCCTATACTCCTCGTCTGGATGAGTCATGATTCTGAGTTATCGAGAAATATAGGAGTTTTTCAATCTAGAGAGAGATTGAATAGTGGAGAGAGAGATTCGCTTGAGATAAATGGGGGAAACAGAAAAACAATGGGTTTAATACACGTCTACGTCGACTCAGCATTCGGGAAAATTCGAAAAAAATGGGTGGGAAAATTCAAAAAGCTGGGCGGGAAAATTTGTAAAGGATTTTCGTGCTTCGAGATTCACTTAGTTTGTAGTTATACAAAAACCTTTAAAGTTTTACTTTTCTGTTTTTTGCGATTTTTTTGGTTTTACTGTACTTAGATGATTAATTTTATGGTTACACCAGCTATATTCTATTTTCTATCAACGTGTTCGATGTGCTCATGTAGAAGAAAATTTGATTTGGTGACATATGTAACTTTTCTAATCCCACGAGGTAGTGTATACAAAAAAACACCTAATAATGATGTATTCCCTTCCTAATTGATAGAAAATGTGATCCAGATTATAAAAAATTTCACTCCACGTGATCCGGATTTCAGAATATATATGTTGAGTAAGTTACGTCATCTTCCTAGAACATGAATAAGTTATGTAATCGCAATTGTAATCTAAATCGTCAATTATTGCAAATCAACAATAACATAATGCAAGTTTCACCAAGTTTTACAAACATATGACGCAATAACTTTAATCAGGTTTCACAAAGTTTTACATTCATTTAACGCATGTTTTCACAAAGTTTTCAAAGATTTCCCTCACAATCAACTCCTCTTCCCCATCAGTTTTCCTTGATTTCCCTGTGTTCCTTAAGTGCCTTGTGATCCTTGAGTCCCTTGTGTTCCTTGAGTCCCTGTTGGGGTCAAAATCGGTCACGACGGAATCAATGTCTGAAAGT
>NW_013617542.1:6737-7600 GCF_000695525.1 Brassica oleracea var. oleracea | reverse complement strand
GAAGTTGCCGAAGATAATCACGAAGATCGGGAAAAATGGAATATCTCCATTTTTAAGCTATGACGGTTTAAGGGCAGAAGGGGAAGAGCGTAAACAGACCTAGGAGCAAGTATATAAGGAGTCCTAGGCGAGAGGCACGAAAAGGAACTTTTTAGACTCAGAACTCTCGGCACTTAGAAACACTGAAGCATTATTCTCGACATGCTCTGTTTCCATGACTGGCACCCGATTACCAGACGAACGTGCACAAGCAGTTCGATCTCTTGGTTCACCTTTGAACTACGTTCGGCTTGATCCTCGAAAGGGGTACGTTGGCAGCCTTTCATAAGGTTCAGTCCGAAATCAATCAGAAACATTTTCTGTATTTTCTTCGTCTCTTGTTATCAAGCTGCGAGTCAACTAGGTTTTAGCTTTTAGGCCGCTAGAACTAGGTAACTCGCTGACAGCCTTTGCGGCCAAAGCTTTTATGATCTCTTGTAATGATCGCAGCGCTCTCACGCGGGCTCGAAATAAGATCTACTGTTTTCTCTAAACTCGTTTGTTATCTTTTCATGATTTCTGCATATATTTGGTCACTTGCCGTTGGCTCTCGCAGAGATCTGGGACCTCTGGGAAATTAGGTTTTTCCTAGTTTCCTAATTTAAACGTAAATCGACAGTGCAAATTTCGGTTCCCACAGTTTGGCGCTAGAATGAGGGGCTTACGGATCAATCTTACTCTGAGCCACAAAACGCTTGATCAAAGCAATGTCTGGAATTACGAAATACAAAATCACAATTCGCAACAACGCTGGTAAGAAAACCCCAGCCGCCACTGCGCCTATGGCCAACGCTTACTCAAACGCCATAGTGCCTAAAAAAAAT
>NW_013617542.1:5415-6673 GCF_000695525.1 Brassica oleracea var. oleracea | reverse complement strand
AAAGGGAAACGATAAATCTTATCAAACCCCGTAAGTTTGGCTCATTACCGAACAAAAGAAATCTCAATGCGTAAGGGTTTTACCAAAACACGTTTTCCGAAAACCTTTTGGAAGGATAAAACTTGTTCTCCCAAAAACCGTAGAAAATCACTATTTTAATCGCGGAAAAAGGAAGCGCAACAAATCGATTACACAGCTTGGTCGCTACATAGCGACCGAGCACGTACACAGCTCGGTCACTACATAGCGACCGAGCACACACACAGCTAGCGACCGAGCTCAAGCCAACTCTACATTCGCTACGCAGCAAACTGTCAGGCCTAAAAAGGGTCCTCCTTTGCGCCCTATTTTGAATCCACATCGAAACGTTTTTCGTTTCGTCTCAATCGGAGTTTCCGTTGAAATTTCACGACGAAAACAAGTAGGACTCTTCTTAGCTTGCTTCCACTCGCTACGTAGCGATCTGTCAGACCTCCACTCGCTACATAGCGGCCTGTCAGGCCTCAGAAAAGTCCTCCTTTGCGTTCTCTTTTGAATCCTCATCGAAACGCTTTTCGTTTCGTCTCAATCAGAGTTTCCATTGAGATTTTACTACGAAAACAAGTAGGACTCTTCTTGGCTTACTTCTACTCGCTACATAGCGACCTGTCAGGCCTCCAGCTCGCTACATAGCGACCTGTCAGGTCTCAAAAAGCTCCTCCTTTGTGTTCTCTTTTGTGTCCCGATCGAAACGCCTTTCGTTTCGTCTCAATCGGAATTTCCGTTGAGATTTTACGACGAAAACAAATAAGACTCATCTAAACTCCTTTGCTTGCTCCTACTCGCCCTTACCTCCATCTTTGTGTCCTCCTTCAAATCTCAATCGAAACGTCTCTTGTTTTTTTTTCTTCTTGATTGGAGTTACCATTGAAACTTTACGATACCAAAAAAAAACTGCAAAGACTTGTTTTCTCGCGTGGATTCAGATTAATCGTATAAAACGACAACGGTTAACTTAACACCTTATCCGCCTCAACTATACAATTACGTTGAACCATTTTAATGACGTCGTATCAGTCAAGTTCGGAAGATAAATGACAAGGTTCAAAGGATAAACACCAATATCGAAAAAGGCAAACATACACGAGAAGAGGAAGGGGAAATGAGCAAGCAAAACTACGAAGAGACAAAACTGCATCTTCGAGAGAACTAAGGTATTTGCTACTTGAAATTTTTGAAATCAGACTTGGAGTTTTCGTAGGAAATTACTAAGAAATAA
>NW_013617542.1:4629-5319 GCF_000695525.1 Brassica oleracea var. oleracea | reverse complement strand
TCTTGCAAACCGATCTAAACTCTCCGAAAATCGAGAAATGATCGCCACGCATATCAAGCTCGCTTCCTAAGTAGAGAGAAAACTAGAGACATGAACGTCGTCTTAAAACCGATTCGTTTCTAGCAATTCTCTCGGAACCGACATATACAACCAAATCACAGTCCAAGCGTCGTCTTCAAACCGACTCGGACTGTCGATCATTCTATTCCTCGAGAAAAAAGGGACGGAGTAGGTGCGTATACTCTACTCGTATACTCCCATACTTCAAAAACATATTTAAACAATGCGATGTCTCGTCAAGATCAAGAAAACGCTTTCGACAAGAAAACGCTTTCGACAAAGTAAACTCTCGTAGAAATATGCGGAAAAATTTCATACAATGCGACGTCTCGTCAAGATCATCCTAAAAGCAAACGACAATATGAGATTCGTCTAAACGCTAGTGATCGAAACCATGTTGGAAAAATTCTCAAAGTCTATACAGCATCTATCATCGCAATCATTCGTTTAGAAAACCTCTGCCAAACTTCAGAATGAAAGTCAATGATTTGCTGAAGTCATGAAGATCTTTTTAACGAGTTTCGTATAAGAGTCATTATACGAGAAATCTTCAGGCATCAATGCATCGCTCTCATTTTCCGTTGAACCAACCGACTCACGGAAAAACATCAAAAACATTTGCGACAAAGC
>NW_013617542.1:4278-4614 GCF_000695525.1 Brassica oleracea var. oleracea | reverse complement strand
TCCTCCCCGCTCGTCGACTAAGTCTATCGTTGTTTAACTGATTCATTCAAGAAACTTGCAAAAACGTTTCGCGACTAGATCTCGGTGAAATAACTTTTGGTAAAACTCCATAAGTGACTCAGAGAAACTTTCACCGAAGAATAAAAATAAAAGCGAAAACGTTTCTCAAAAATCAGCGGAAACATCGTTATTTTTACATCTCCATATGTCGCGTCAATTTAATAAATTCGTAAAAACCTGTCGCCCGTTACTTACGTAAAAAATCCTTTGTATAATCAGATCATGTCATACGAAGTAACTGTCGAAAGTAAACGTAACAGGTTTTACGAAAAAGTA
>NW_013617542.1:3745-4216 GCF_000695525.1 Brassica oleracea var. oleracea | reverse complement strand
GACTCACTGGCATCCGCTCTCATTCCGCTTGGTCACGTCCGAGCAGGAAATCACCCCGCAACTGACTCCGCACGGGCTATGTATCGAGCTTCTTAGGCTTTATCTCCCTCGGAAACAAAGGAAACAACTTCCATACGAATAAAGGAAACATTATACGAAACTTTCATCGTATAAATTAACCCTAAAATGGAAAAACCTTTTCTACCACCATGGGCATACTCGGCATATCAATCTCGATACACGCCATTCGTCACTGGCCCAATTACGCCTTTCCTTCGATGCCGAACTAGGTTACAGCATCCCCTTTAAGGACGATTCTAACCGACTTGACCTTATTGACAGCACGAAAGTGTCATGGTCGAATCCTTTGGAAACAACGTCCTTGGCTATAAAGCTGGGCACAACCTTCATACAAAGCCAAAACAATTGAGCGACCACCGCTCCAATAACTTGACGGCTAAACGGTAATCC
>NW_013617542.1:0-3146 GCF_000695525.1 Brassica oleracea var. oleracea | reverse complement strand
TGGTCTCTAACATCTCTAGGCATAGTATCAATAACCTTGATACGAGATCCCAAAATTTGTCTCTTTGCCAATATTCGAGCGTCTTCAGAAATCCCGCAAGTTTACACACTGCAGAAAACTTTCGAAACAGATCATGGATATAGCAGTTCACGCAGAGTTAGATTACGAGATGACAACTCGTAGTCTTCCTTCTACACCCATATAAAATGCCATCGGTAGCAACACGCCTGATAACCTCTACATAAAAACCAGACCGTAAAGGTCTCGCTGGAAAACTAGTCATACAAACCTTAACTCCAAGACGAACTACGAAAGGCATGATCCCTTCAACAAGGGTACGTAGGCAGCCGTCATAAGGCGCAGCCCCAATCTTATCGCGTTCTACTTTTAGAAGAGCGAGAAGACCACTTACCACAGACTTCTTCGACCATTAATTCCGCCTAACTCACCTAACTTTCCAAACTTGCCAAGCCACTCGCTAGAACATCACGCTATAAGCTCATGGTTCTAACGAGCTGGGAGACTAACTATTGGGGTCAAAATCGATCACTGGTTCAGTCCGAAATCAATCAAAAACATTTTCTGTATTTTCTTTGTCTCTTGTTATCATGCTGCGAGTCAACTAGGTTTGAGCTTTTAGGCCGCTAGAACTTTCGAAAAAGATTTATTTTTACGAAGAATCTTGCGGAGAAAACACATCCACAAGACATCGGACAAGAGCTCGAAAAAGGTCGCTACGCAACGTCCGAACTCGTGTTCCGCTCGGTCGCTACGTAGCAACTGAGCTCTCCCAAAACGTCGATACGACACAAATCCATGCATTCTCGTCTACTCTTTAAATGTTTTCCTAGTTTCCTAATTTAAACGTAAATCGACAGTGTGAATTTCGTTTCCCACAGTCCCTTGTGTTCCTTGAGTCCCTTGCGTTCCTTGTGATCCTTCTGTTCTTTGAGTGCCTTGTGATCCTTGAGTTCGTTGTGTTCCTTGTGATCCTTCTGTTCCTTAAGTCCCTTGTGTTCCTTGAGTCTCTTGTGTTCCTTGTGATCCTTCTGTTCCTTAAGTCCCTTGTGTTCCTTGAGTCTCTTGTGTTCCTTGTGATCCTTCTGTTCCTTAAGTCCCTTGTGTTCCTTGAGTCTCTTGTGTTCCTTGTGATCCTTCTGTTCCTTAAGTCCCTTGTGTTCCTTGAGTCTCTTGTGTTCCTTGTGATCCTTCTGTTCCTTAAGTCCCTTGTGTTCCTTGAGTCTCTTGTGTTCCTTGAGTCCCTTGTGTTCCTTGAGTCCCTTGTGTTCCTTGTGATCCTTCTGTTCCTTGGGTGCCTTATGATCCTTGAGTCCCTTGTCTTCCTTGCTAGCCAATTTCCTATTCGGGATATACTTATTACGACGGGGACGGGGCTGACTTTCTCCTGCCGAAGGAAACCTTTTTTCCTAATGTCTTCCCTTTCTTTTCTCGTACTCTGGAGGTAAGGGACACTTATCCGCGACTTCTTTAGGAACCATCCAATCAGACATATGAGGGACTGGATATACAGTCCTTCTATACGCCAAAGCCCACACTCTAATGAAGTAATAATGCGAGATGAAATCATACATATCACTCAACTCTATTGGTCTATCATGCCTCAAACACTTAATGACAGCGCCTATTGCATGTCTACATGGAAATTATCTATATCAAACTTCCTGCTACTGCACGTTTTCTTGTGCAAATCCACCAAATAAGTCTTCCGTCTACTCCAATAACACTGTATTCAAGCTGAAATGTGTTCAACGGAGTCACTTGTACTCTTGAACCTTTCCGTACTCTGTCATGGATTTTGTTCTCCACTAAAGGAACCAATTTTCGAGATGACGGTCCGGCTGCTGCATCCTTCCTATGTTTGTTGAACCACTCAGCCATTTTGTCAATAACTGTATCAAGCATAGGCAATAAAGACATATTTCGCGCCTTTTCAAATAGCGCATTCAAAGACTACGCACAATTAGAGGTGTCTATGTTGTACCTTGCACCGGGGAAATGACACTTCGCCCAATTTTTGACATCGACACTTTTATCAAGATACCTAGCACACGATGGATACCTCTCTCTAAAATCTTCATAATGCTTTTCAAACTCAGCCTCTGAATAAAGACATGCAATTTTTCTGAATTGTTGTGCTACCTCGTCCCTGCCCTGTCTGACATGAACTTTCACATTGTGCGATAGATGCCAGATACAATACCCATGTTTAGACATCAGATACACTTCAGCAACAGCTTTTACCAAACTTGCATTTCTGTCTGAAACAAACACAAATTCCGTCGAATCCGGTATAACAGTTTTCAGCGTCGTGAAAAACCAATTCCAGCTTTCTTTTTTCTCCCCATCAACGACAGCAAATGCTATTGGATAATGGTGAAGGTTTGGATCCTGAGCAGTGGAAATAACTAAACAACCACCTTCAACAGTCTTCAGGAAAGTTGCATCCACAGTGATGACTTTCCTCATGTATTCAAACCCTTTAATGGAGGCTCCCAACGCAACAAATAAGTATTTGAACTGGTTGTGTTCATCCAGTAACAAACTTGTTTTTGTATCCGGTCACCTTCTCTGACATATACAAATAAGAAGGAAATATTTTGTATCCTTTCTCGGGATCACCACGCAAATCCGCAACAGCTTGATTTTTTCCTCTCAAACATGTCGTATACGACACTTCCACACCCAATTTTCTTTCCACCACACCGACCAGGGTTTTCGCAGTAGGTGTCTCATATAGTCCCGGATAATCCTTATGCACTATAGCTGCAACACATCTTGGTGTACTTTCCTTTTGACTCCAGTACTTGAAGTTGCGTGAGGGCATGAATGCATCTTCATGTATGTTCTAATCGAGAACGCTTCAGAATTATTTATCTTTGTAGCTCCCACACCCCATTTACAACCTTCAGCTGCTCCCCTACATTTCACCACATATCGACTCATGTCCGAGTTGGAGATACTGATTCCGAAACAGTTCTCCTATGATGCTCTATCAATAATATCTTTCACAGCTTCTTTACTCGAAAATTCTTGAAACACCTCAATACCCAAACCATCTTCCCACGCTTTAACCACTGGAATTTCTTTTGCAACACGTGGGAGCTCAACATAGTCCCAAATAGGAC
>NW_013617541.1:28576-45422 GCF_000695525.1 Brassica oleracea var. oleracea | reverse complement strand
GGGGAGGGGGGGGATTGTGGGGAGATTAGTATCTACTATATATCAACAAAACCAGTAATGGTGCAAATGGCTTGTCTTTTCTTTATGATGAATATATTTTATTCAATTTAGAGACATTAATCAAGCCATTCAAACAAACTTAGACCTCTGTACTGGAAACATGGCAAACTCTTGCACAGTACCAAAGGAGATTGTCATTGACATCGTCAAACAAAAAAGTTTATTCCATGTATGTTGCAAAAGGGTTTTTTTGATCATTATCAAGTATAAAAAAATGATGTAATTGTATGGTTTCATTCACATGAATCCATATTACCATTTTTTTGTAAACATCTCCTCAATGGGTTTAATGATATGTCAAATGATCATTTTTCCACATTGTCCAATACCTGTAAAAACACAATCATTAACTTAACCAGTTAAATCTAAAGCAAGAGAGGTTATATGGAGATTAAGTGTTTATACCTTACAAGATGGCTTGGGGTAGAGGATATCATAATGGCCTGGACGATACCGCAAGGTAATAAAAGGAGAAGAAGCTTTGTCATAGTTCCGACAGGAACAAAGTCATGATGGTTTCACAGTGACGCCTCCCTTATCAGATCTAACTATAAAATAATACTACAAGTGAAATATAGTCAAATATAATTAATGAAACTATATTCTTTTGGTCAAACAATACCGAAGTAAAACAGTTTTGAAAAAAAAAAATTGTCGTTGCTACAGTGTAACACCAAATATGGTTTCACACTATAGCAAGGAAGTGAATTGCACCAAATTGGTGTTGCTTTTGCCGTACGGTTGGAGAGAGAAATCATCAAATGTTGCACTATTTTAGCGTTATACAGTCCGGTTGGACTTGACCTTAGGCAAGCTACAAAAGCTAGCCAGTTAGGGACCTCATCGTCTACAAAAGTAAAGCTTTGGTCTCATGATCGGGCCTTTTTAGCAAGGTAGTCCACACAGATATTTGGTGATCTAAGAATAAAAGAGATAGTACATTTTTGAAAAGTTGTTTTAAAGGCTTTGAACTCGTCAATCTACGGAGCTAGGCTTGGCCACTCTTCCTCTCTATTGAGGATGTTCAGGAGCTGCTGACAGTCGGATTCGAAATGCACTTGCGCGTACCGGTAATGCTGAGATTTTTGCATCGTCCACATCAAACTTTCAGCTTCTGCGTGTAGTGGAGATCTTGATTTAGTACAGAAATTCTGTCCCACCAGCTTTATCGCATTGTCCTCCAGCAGTATGAATCCTAGTCCCATCCATTCGCCTACATCAGACCAAAAAGCGTCGATTTGACATCTCCACTGGCCAACACCGTCTCTCAGATTCTCTTCTCGACGTCGCTCTGTTCGACCTATGTCTGGTTCTTCTAGTTCCTCTCCTAACTGTGCCAATTTCCAAGCTTCTGCTTCTTCGCAAGCTAGTTGTAGTGTGTCGAGCGCTGAGACATCCTTTGCGTTAAATCATTTCTTGTTTCGGGACTTCCATATGTACTAGAGCAACCATGAGAACATTTCAAAGCTCCTAGCGTGGTCCCTTCCTGATGATACCTGAGTAAAAAGGAAGTCAAAATTGCCATAAAGCGAGGAGCACTGAAATAATTCCAGAGAAGACGGAATCATAGACAAAGCCCAACACTAAAGTGCAGGTGGACACTCAAACAAGATGTGATTTATATCCTTAGTAGTTGTGCCAGATCTTTGACAAGAAGCATCGTTTCTGCAGTGTTGCTCCACTAGTTTACTTGCTGATGCTACGAACCCAGATAAAGCTTTCAAGAGAAAATATTTGATCTTCCTTGATGACTTCAGGTTCCACACTTTTTTCTTAAGTGGTGTTATTATTGGTTCACTGATTAGACGTGTCACATGATTCTGTCGTAGTTGAACCACAACTTCGTAACCCGCTCGAACCGTATAGATCCCTGACTTTGCGTATTCCCAGCAGTAGCAGTTCCGTCTCCATGTCTTGCTGATCTTTAAGCTAAGTATCTTAAGAATATCTCCAGCCGCTATTACTTCATTTATGAAGCTACGTTTCCATTCCTTCATATCAAAATTGATGAGATGATGAACCCGTAGGTCTGGATCAACAGGAATTGGGCTGGTATGGCTGGTCTAGCAGGCGAGTGACCTTAGTATATGCACCCGTGCCTATTGTCCTCTTTAACCCATCTTGAATGATATGTTTTTCTGCCATTAAAGTTTTCCAGCCATAGGATGGATTGTATGCTTTCCCGGTTTGTCTAGAGTGTCAATAGTATCTCCCTTTTAGGACCCACACAAGGAGGGAATTTGGGAATAGTAGTAAGCACCATACTTGCTTTGCTAAGAGGGCAATATTGAAGTTTCCAAAATGTCGAAACCCAACTCCTCCTTTCTCAACAGGTACGCATATCTTATTCCAAACAACCTAATGTAAACCATGGTTGTTATTTATCGAGCTCCACCAGAATCTTGCCACTGCGGCGAAAAGGTTTTTACAAATACTTTTAGGAAGAAGGTAACACGACATTTCATATGTCAGAATTGCTTGAGCTACTGATTTAATATGCACATTTCCCCTTTTAGGTAGAAGTATAGCTGAACAACAATTGACTAGACATCCAATAATATGATTGGAAGGTGCATAAAAGCAAAAGACGTTTCGATAGAAAAAACAAAGGCTCCGACTAGTGACGACTCTAGAAACACTAGGAACAAATAGCAAATGGATGAAGAGGAATAAAATAATAGAAATAAATAGGAATGTTTGTTCCTTTCCAAATTTAGTGAGGAATAATTTTGTTCTATTATTCTCTACAAAAAAAAAGGAATGAGAAAAAAATGGGAAGGAAAATTTATTCCCTATGAAGGGTGGGGAAAAAGGCTTTTTTCGACCCCTACTATTCGTATCATGCCTTTTTATACTCAAACAAAAGATAAGTGGTAAATACGACATAAACTAAAAAATAATTTGAATTGTAGACCTAAACTCTGAATCGTGTGTTTAAACCTACCTTGACTAACATTGATGTTAGTCGTCAACCGCTATGTGAGACAAAACGACGTCGTTTTGTAATAGAATTAAAAAGTAGCATTTATTGGGAATTGAACCTTGGTCCTGCAATACAGTCTTACTTACCATTGTGGTACAACAATTCTATCGTCTTTTTATTAGATTGGAAACATCTATATTTTTATTTGTATATTCTAAGAGAAAACTCATTTTTTGTTTACAAATTTTATTTAGTACAAATTATAATTGCATCAATAATTTATGTATTTTAAGTTTTTTTTACACTTTTACACATGTAATAAAACTAAAAATGATGTTTCATAAATTATTCAATCTAATTTTAAAATGACATTTCTCAAATAGTTATCTAATTTAAATAATTTAAATTTAATAAATCTATTTATAATAGTGATTATATTTTTTTTAAGAAAATCAAAACCTAACTTTTAAAATAAACAATGTACACAAATCAAAATTTTGATTTGTGTACATTGTTTATTTTAAAAGTTTGGTTTTGATTTTCGAGAAAAAATTATATATAGATTTTTAATATTTAAATATTTTAAATTAGATAAATATTTGAGAAATGTCATTTTAAATATCTCTAAATAAAATTTGTAAAAAAAAATTAAAAAACAAAATTGAATTATATAATTATTGATGCAATTATAATTAGCATTTAATAAAATTTGTAAACAAAATTAATTTTTTCCTTAGAATTTACAAATCAAAATATAGATGTTTTAAATCTAATAAATGGACAATAAAAGTGTCGTAGCACAGTGGCAAGTAAAACAATATTATGTCTGCGGGACAAAAAATTTGATTCCCAACAAACCCATTTTTTTTAAAAAAAAATTCCTTTACAAAACGACTTCGTTTTGTCTAACATAACGGTTGACTAACACGAAGTTAGTCAAAGTAGGTTTATACACACGATTCGGTGTTTAGGTCTACAATTCAAATTATTTTTTAGTTTAGGTCGTATTAGCATTTATCTTTTGTTTGTGTATAAATAGGCACGACACGAATAGTTGAGGTCGAAAATATCTTTTTCCTATGAAAAGTGTAATTTTATAGGAATCATAAGGAATTGAAGGTTCCTATCGTTTTCTTGGTCACCGGTCGGAGCCAATATGAAAAATAACAAAAAAACGCCGAAGCGTTTCTGGACAGTAAAGACGACGTGCATGTGACTTTGTTAGTAATGAAACGACAGAATGTAGAAGTTTAATGGGCCATTATTGGACCCTTACGTGGATTCTTATGAAGTTTAACTACCTGATGGTCTACGGTGGATCCAACAATCATCATAATCACTTATATACTAAGGTGGGGTGGTGGATCTAGAAGTTTGATGGCATTAGAAGAAATTATAGTTTCCATTAAATTCTAGTGTTATTTAATTAAGGATTTCATCAATTTTTTCAAAATCTTGTGTTATTGGATTAAAGATTTGTAATCAATTTTCTAATTCTTTTAAATTCTAGTGTTATTCAATATTTGCTAGATTTTGTAGTAATGTTATTTGGAAAGAATTTAATGGAAAAAGTAATGTAAAACTGTGAAGAACTAATTCCTTACTCTTATGAAGAGAATTCGTTATCCTCTCTCCCAGACATCGTCCTGCACGACCAGATACTTCTTCACAAACAGATTCGAGTTAAGAGCATGCAATAACCTAAAAAGCTACTTCTCTTCAACCGTCTCTTCATCTCTTCTCCCTTCTTCATCATGTTTTTCTCTTCTCTTCGTCTGCTTCTGTTCTGATGTGGTCAAGCGCCTCATCTTCAACTCCAAGTGATCCCAAGATCCTCTTCAACACAGCTACCTTTTGGATCTTCTTTACTTTCTTCGCTGTATATAGACACCCATACCCTCGGGAGATAAGCTTCTTTCACGTCTTTGTCGTTGAACCCATCCTGACATAACGTCGTTTTCCCAACTCCGAACTTCCCCACGATCGCCAGCGTCCTGAACTCTTCGGATCCCTTATGCTTCAGCAAGAAGTTCTTCAAGAACAAGGACTTGTTTTGTATAAGCTTTTTCTGCGTCATACTTGACCAGTCCGATATCAAATATCACACTAAACTATATAAAGAAAGGCTCACATGGAGAGTAAAAGAGAAACATACAGAGTGTGAAATAATTGGTCATATTTGCAAGTAAACAAATGGAAAATCTTAGCATTTATTCGTAGTCTGAAACTAATCTATCAACTTTTCTCTGGCTTGTCTACGTCATTTTCATTGTTTTAAATTGGATCGCAACAATCTGGCTTGTCTACATTATATATGGTGCTTTTTATTTATTATGTTGTTTGATTTAGTCAACAGTATCATACTATCCCATGAAAATATAATTTTTGTTGTAGTCAAGGAATATCAACAAACTTCCAAATTCAAATTTATATATTTTGATTTCCTTTAGTATGTTGTTTGGTTTAGTCAACAATGACATACTATCCCTACAAAATAGTACCTACATGAAAGCTTTAAAATTAACTTTACGAGCTTACTTTCAGTTTCTTAAATTCATTTTGTAACTTTTAACACGTTACTTTTTTCATGAATAAAAAATTTCATGAAGAGAGAGAGACATCATGACGGATATCAAGCAAAAAAAAAATGATGATTTTGATGCGAGCAAATTTCTTATGGTGGTGATGGTTGCTAGAGATGCTCAGTTTCAAAACTTAAGAAAGCGTCTCATGGGTCAACATTCCATAGAACGCCCCCTTCGCCGACCAGTCACAATGCTCGGAGAACAATACATACATAAGGGTATTAAATGAAGATTCTCAACAGTTTCGGGTGTTGTACCGTATGTTTCCAGATGTGTTTCTATTCATGTGCATTCCTTTAAAATCCGTAAGAAAAGGTAAACATGAGAATTACGTAAATGCATTAAAATATCAACGAATCTTTTAAACTACTGCAAAAATTATTATTTATGAATTCTCTCAAATTCTATTAAATTCATGGATTGAATACCACCCCTAAAGCACAAGTCACATGGTCAATCAAATTCTAAAACGTGGCGTGTGACTCAAAATTATTTTTTTAAAAAACAATTAGAAAATTTTAAATGCAAAAATAGTTTCATAATTCTATTTTTTTTTTCTATATAAAACAAAAAAAAATGCCTAATATTACTCAACTGTGTCCACGATCTCATAACCTTTGAAACTGCTAATATTTCTCTAGATAACTCACGATGCCATACAATTATTTTCATTTCTATTTACAGTCAAAATTGTAAATTCCTATTTTTTTGCAAATACTCCATTGATTATCTCTAAAATTTCAACTTCTACCTAGATAGATTAAAAACTTCTAATGATCATATCCACTAATCCACACTACCAAATCTATAATTTTAGATCCGGATAGAAATTTTTTCTGGCTAAACGATCGCAGGGAAAACAACCATTTCATACCTAACATATCATGATATGTTCAATTCATACCTGACTTATATAGCAGTGCCAAAACATACATGAACTTATATGGCTGTGCCAAAACATACCCAACTTATAATTTTTTGGCGAAATCATACACCAGTCGCCACATCAGCTGCTACGTTAGCTAATCGATAGAGTATTTGCAAAACACTATTTAATTTTTTCATTAATGTGTACAATTTTTTTTTTTGAAAAAAATAAATAGTGTTTTTATAAAAATAAATTTATAAAAAATGTAAAATTTTATAAATTTTTATTATTTAGTAAAATTAACAAAAATTAATTAATTAATTAAATTTTAATTTTATATAAGAGATAGATCCTATCACAAATCGTCCTTATAATAATTATATATGTGTTGTAATGATTCAAATTTAATGCTAGTGTTGTAGTCTTGTTACTTTTTATTAATCATGGGTATGTTATCATATTTTTTCTTAAATGTAAACACAACTATGATTAATCAAGAGTAACACGACTCCAACACTAGTATTTAATTTGAATAATTACAACAGATATATAACTCTTATAAGGACGGTTTGTGATATGATCGAAATATTTACGAACATTTCTCTTATATAAGATTAAAATTTAATTAATTAATTAATTTTTGTTAATTTTAATAAATAATAAAATTTTATAAAATTTTACATTTTCTATAAATTTACTTTTATAAAAACACTATTTAATTTTTTCAAAAAAAAAATTTGTACACATGACATCCTCGTCAGTAACGTAGCATCCACGCGAACAAAATTGGATGATGTGGCAGCTGATGTGGCGACTAATGTATGATTTCGCCAAAACATTATAAGTCGGGTATGTTTTGGCACGGCCATATAAGTTCATGTATGTTTTGGCACTGCTATATAAGTCGAGTATGAATTGAACATATTGTGATATGTTGGGTATGAAATGACCGTTTTCCCAGCGATTGCACAACTTGATTGTCAAAAAAACTCTTTCAATGAAATGAGAAAATAAAAAAAGAACACAGATATGCTACGATTGATAGACTAAGCGTACTTAAAGGTAGCAAATGAAGGTTAATGCCCATGTTAGTGAAACTAAAATGTCTACTCTTTTTGCTCAATAAAATTATTTTAACTTTTTCTAGTCTGTTTTTATATTTTTTCGTTTATGCTCTCTAGACATGACAAAAATTGCATATTGCAAAAACAATACATACTGCATGGCCGAAAAAGTAAAAGTAAACAAAATATGTCAATAACATTTTTTAAATGGATTAACTAATTCTCAATTTGCTGGAATATGTTTCATTTGTTGCCGTGGTGAATGTTCAGGAAATGAAAATAATAGAGTCTAATCCAATTACATGTAAATACTTGAAAGCATCAGAAGAAAAAAAAAGGAAAATGAGATCTAAAGTAGGCTTTCTTTATTTATAAGTTTATAATCTTATAGAAAGTTGGTGATATTTTTTCTTTTGCTTTTATAATTCTTATTTGTAGATACTGTCAGAATTAAAATAGTTGATCAAATATAGCATTGGAAGTAAGGAAATGTAAAAGAATACCACAAAAAGTATAAGTATACATAAAAAAAAATGCAAAAGATATTAATGTCCACTATCTACAAAATTAAGTTGGTATTTTATTATATAAGAGATATGTTTTCCCTCAATCTGGTATTCCATATACAATAATTTTATTTTGATAAAGAGAAGTAATAAATAACGGCCATCTTGTGTTCATATTTACATTGTAAAATATAACTCTCAAATAGCATTTTCATTCTTTTTAAAATTATAAAACAATACGCACGGGATATAATCTAGTATCTTTATGAATCAGGTGATTCCGATACCAAGTAACCACAGGAATTGTGCTAACGAACCATATATGATAGCTTTCATGTCGTGCCAACGATTCAGGACCGGTCATGAATACAACCGGATGAACTTCGTCTTTGTCCCTAAATGTTAAAGGCATTCTCAAATTGTGGAAATAATTTTTTTCACTAAAACAACTTAAAAATATTTATGATCCCCTAAATCTTAGGACCGATCATGTAGTGATTACGTTTGGATCAAAGACCCTCAGTGATTTGCAAGTTTTTTGAAAAAAAATACTAGGAATTGAAAACCATGATGGAAGAGGCAAATACTAAAGCATTGCGAACTTTAGAAGGAAGAAGAAGAAACTGTTTAAATGTATTTTTTTGAGAAAATGTGGCAAAGAACTTCGGGATGGAATGCAACGTACTTGTCGCCTACTGAAAAAGATAGAATGATATTAGCAAGAGCTAATGCAATGCTCCTTTTTGAAGTGTCATGTTTTAAAATACCTGAACAGGTTATATCACAAATTACCACATACCAACAAGGTCTTGGTGGGAGACGTTCTTTTAACTCATCCCGTGTAATCTTCTATATAGCGTAATTGTTTTTTTTATAAAAGGCTTTATATAACTTAATTTTCGTAAGACAAAAAACTTTAAATTCAATTATTGATTTAATGTAATAGAGTATATTAAATTTAGCAGCGAATTGGATTTAGACAAATTATTATAGTTTGTGGATTTTAAAAAGAAAAGTTCACTAAAGTCATTTTGTGACTAGTGTTAAAATGTTTTTTTTCTTTTTGATAATAACTAGTGTTAAAATGTTGATGTGGTTGTGAACTGTTATGCCAGAAATAATTCTAGAGTGCGGAAAGTCCTCTTGCCTAAGTTTTGCATTATGACGCTCTACAAATAGAGTAATCTATGTTATAGCTATGTAATATTAATTCATTTGTGGTTTTGAGATGTCAAAAAAGGCCAACCGAAACAACATGTTCAATTACTTCTCGTCAACCAAATTATAGTTCTTTTACATGCACCCTAATTGTAGATGACTATGTTATCTGCTTCTCGTTAGGCTCTTGCCTAAGTTTGGTCTAGTGGTATAGGAACCCCAGCTGGAGTGCCCGCTCCTGGGTTCGAGCCTTGGCCACTGCAGAAATTTACATGTGGGCTGCAGCACCCGAGACTGAAAACCGTTACACGGTGAGCCACATGGTGACGCCCTGGCAGCGTCCATGGTCACTTCGGTCTCTAGTCTGGACCAATTCGGTGGGGCCAGGATACTCGGTTAGAAAAAAAAAAATTTACTATTTTCCTATATTTCCATGATGTAGCGCATTGGCAAACGACTGAAAAGAACCTTAAACTTATGCCACATTTCTTTTTAACTCGGGAGGTTGTTTTATCATCTTTATTATGGCTATCATGCCCAAGAACAAAAGAGGAGAATTACAAAGACGAGCCCAGCAAGCAACCAAACATTAAAAACAAAGCAAATTACAAGGGAGGTCCAACAAGAAGGCTCAGCAGAGAAGAAATCGTAGAGTAGAACCAGCTAATGATCCAGGTCGGCACCACGTGTTCGGACGAAAACGTAAGAGGAAATACGAGACGAGAGAGAAAATCATCGCCTCCCAACACCGACTGGAAAGGTGTCGTCAAGTCTACGCGGCAGCCACTGGTAACACACCGGAACATGATGCACTGAGTAGACCCAAATAGCAACGAGGCAAGCAGAAAATTAGGGCAAGAAACGCCATCGCTTCATGTATGAAAGAGATTCAGCCGCATGCAATCAATCAAAATCATCATATGTTCCTAATCAACAGCAGACCATCTTAAATGATACTATCTCCATTTCATTCTAAGTGTCATTTTAGATTTGTTCACACAGATTAAAAAAACATTTAATTTTATACATTTTCAATATAAAAACATCATTACAAATATACTTAACTATATTTCAACCGATTGAAAAATAAACTAAAAATTAAAGTTGATAAATTTTTCTTTGAAATTCTAAAACGACACTTATTTTGTAACATTTTTTTTTCTACAACGACAACTAATTTAAAACGGAGGGAGTATATAGTTAAGACCGAAAATGAACCAATCCTAATAATAGGAAGGAAAAGACAAGATCAAAACTCGACTGAATCTAGAATATGACTATAGAGTTCGGGGGAAGGGTTATTGGGAGATGAATTTGTGTAGAGTTTGTGAATTTTAAGAATCCATCGTTATTGGTTCTTGGATTTCAAAAATCTTAGTAAAATCTATTATTATTGGTTTAAGAATTTTCAAAATCCATTCAAATATTTTGTTATTCAAAAACTTTAGTTATTATTGATTCTTTAGTTCTATCTAAATCTAGTGTTATTGGGAGATGAATTCTATTCATTTTTACTCATAAGACTCAACTTTCAAAATATCATATGTATCCATGTGATTTTCAAAATCCTTTTGATAAAAATACTAGAAAACAAAATAATTATTCTTACCAAATATCTATTGCAGCTTAAATCCAAATTATATGTTCAAAACTATAATTCATTACATTTATATACTTTTACATTTTTGAATATATAATTATTTTTAAAAATATTACATTTTTAATATAATAATAATAATTACATTCACATATCTTAATAATTTTAAAAAAAAATTTAATAGTTTCAAAAAACATTTTTGAATTTCAAAAAGAAAATTTGAAAAAATATTTTGTTAGCGAAGGAGGTCTGGGTTTTAAGGACATAACGGATTTCAATACGGCTATGCTTGGAAAGCAATTGTGGAGGCTGATAGAGAAGCCTTCAACTCTTTTTGCTAGAGTTTTTAAAGGACGGTACTATAGGAATGCCTCACCGCTAGAACCGATCCCTTCATACTCCCCGTCGTATGGTTCGAGGAGTATTGTATCTGATAGATCTCTGGCCAGCAAATGACTAATCAAAATGGTGGGAATGGGGTCATCTATCTCTGTATGGAGTGATTCATGGCTCCCAACCACTCGTCCGAGACCAGCAAAAAAAAAATCAACAGGACACTTATCAGGACCTCACAGTGGACTCTTTGATAGATCCAATTTCACGAACTTGGAAGTCGCAAGTAATTCGGGATTTGGTGGATCCCCAGGATGCTCAAATTATTGAAAGTATTCCTTTGAGTAAGACTCAGATGGTGGATAGGAATGGATGACACTTCACATATAATGAGAAATATTCAGTTAAATCAGGATATCAGTTAGAACGGGTCTATCCGGACAAGGCAAAACCATCAGTGTTTTATGGTCCCACAATGGATATTCTGAAAGCGTTCTGCTGGGAGGTGAGATGCCCTCCGAAGATTAAGAACTTTTTATGGCAAATGGTATCCGGATGTATAGCTGTTAAGAAGAATTTGCAAGCAAGAGGAATGAAGGGAGATATTTGTTGTGTTAGATGTGGAGCTGAGGAAGAATCAATAAACCATGTGTGTTTTGAGTGCCCTCCTGCGCGTCAAGTTTGGGCTTTGTCAAAGATACCGTCTAACCCAACCTACTTCCCCACTTGTTCTCTATTTACGAATATGGATCATCTTTTTTGGAGGGTACTCCCGAAAATGGAAGATCATCAGTTTGCGTGGATATTATGGTATATTTGGAAAGGAAGGAATAATAAGGTTTTTAGTAATTTGGATATTGACCCAAGAGATATACTTACGCTTGCAGAAACTGAATCAACACTTTGGGCTGAGGCTCAGGTGATGAAGACTAAGCAGGCACCACAACAGACTGAGGTTTTGAATCGTCAGCCGCGGGTTGGTCGTTGGTGCTTTATAGATGGTTCCTGGAAAGATAAAGAACCTTATTCAGGTCAAGGATGACATAACATACTCGAGGGCTTTCAGGGATTGATGGTGCAAGGAATTCTAGGGCATCTATTTCACCTCTTCATACAGAGATGGAAGCACTGATATGGGCTATGGAATGTATGAGGAATTTACATCAGTTTCAGGTTACTTTTGCTACAGATTGTTCTCAATTGGTGAAGATGATTTCGGAACCAGAGGAATGGCCGGCGTTTGAGAGTTATCTGCACGACATAAAGCTACTGAAGACACGTTTTACTAGTTCAGAGATTATTTATGTACCCCGGACGGAAAATCAAAAGGCGGATAGTCTAGCACGATGTGCCAGAAAACAATCGTCTTTCGTCGTTCACATGGATGCGGAGTTACCAGATTGGTTCGCAGAGTCTATATGAGTCTGTTTGTTGATAACAAAAAAAAAAAAAAAATTCTTATAAAAATTATAAAAATGAATTTGGGTTATTGGGAGATGAATTTGGGTTATTGGAAGATTGAAAAAAAAATAGGAGAAGAAACATAAAACAAAACTAGGGTAACTCGGAGAGAAGCCGGCCGTCAACACCGGAAAAAAAGGTGTGACGCCAGCGCTAAGAGCAGACCAACATCGCCGGAGAGAAAAGTGAGTCGCCAGAGCCAAGTAGCAGCCATCGGTGCTCAAGAGCCATAGCATGCCAAAGTCAAATAATAGACTTCAATCTCATACTTCGGTTATCACCAGAAACGAGACCAACGAGGAAAAGCGAATCTCTCTCTCTCTCTCTAGAGAATTTTAAGAGATAAGAGAGAGAAAACCCTACTCATTTTCATTAGGCCTGGGCAAAATAACCGGAACCGAAGAACCGAACTGGAACCGAACCGAAATACCAAAAACCGGAACCGGACCAATACCCTCAAATACCCGAACGGTTCTTATATTTTTATATCCGAAATAACCGAACCGAACCGGAACCGAACCGAGAACCGAACGGGTACCCGAATATATAAAAATATTAATTATGTATACATATAACATCACTAAATATATATTGTTAATTTAAAATTCTATTAAAAGTATCTGAAAATAGTTTATGATAACTAAATTATTATAAAGTATCCAAACTACCCGAAAGTATCCGAAACTATCCGGATAGTTTTATCCGAAATGTCCAAAGTAATCCGAAATATCCAAAATTTTTATGTAAGTCATCCCAATTATTTAATATTTTACCCTAAATAACCGATATTTTATCCAAATTATCCGAACTATCCGAACTATCCGAACCCGAACCGGATCCAAATGAGAACCGAACTTTTTCCGGATATTTTCCGGTTCCTACATTTACTATCCGAACCGAACCGAACCGAAAATAGGTCAAGTACTAAATGGATCCTCTAGCCCCTATCCGAACTACCCGAAACCCGAAATACCCGAACTGAACCGAACCGATACCCGAAATGCCCAGGCCTACTTTTCATATTTATTCTGGAGGTTCTAACCGATTTATTAGTAATATCTGTATTAAATCTAAAGTGTGCATCAAATGAAATTTGTTGTAGCTTGACAAACAAAAAAACATAGCTGGATTCAGCCAATTAGGTTAGTTCTAATGTAAATTTTAGCCTTTAATTAAATTAGTCTAATTTAATTTTTTTTTTTTTTTTTTTTAGTGTTTCAAAAAAAAAAAAATTTTAATTAGTCTTATTTTCTTAACAAAATTCAATCATTTATCTTTATGGGGGATTGCACTTTAAGATATAGCTATACATTCAGTTTCTAGATGGTTCAGAAAATTAGGCATGTTGTACTAATTTATATTGAAAAAATTAGTTTGAAACTCAATATTTGTATTCACACGTTATGCTAAAACTACAGCCTTAAGATTGGTATGATATGGAACTAATTATCTGTATATCTTCATGTCTGGAATGATGTATAACTATTGACTGTTACTATCTCTTATCGTGGATTTGTATATTTAATTTAGGGCATAACTGTTTTAGAACAAAAAAAAAAAAATCGTGGCGTTATGAATAATCATTTTTAATTTCAAAAGAAAATGCAAAGACCTCGACAGTGTTATGTTGATATATCGAATCATCTGTGGTTTGTGTTTGTTTGACATTGGCTGCGTAGTTACGCATGGCTCGTCTTTTCAACATACACTCTTGAGCTAATCACTATGATTATAAAATGAGTTGAATAATATAACACTGGGCTATACCCTTTTCGCGGTCCTATTTCCTCTCCTCATTTCACGACTACATGTGCCCTCATAGAGACACTTGCTTTTGCATTTTACTTTATGTTAATCTGAGCGATAAAAGGCCTCTAAAGACCAAATCCAAGCAAATCCCTGAACAAATGACCTAATCAACAATTTAGTTAATAGTCTCTAGTTTCTGTTCACTCTCAATGAGTTTAACAAAAAACAAACAATTCTTTACACAAAACTAATCTTATTCACTTTGGGATTGGTGATGTGCTTATTACTATGTCGAGCTATTCCTTATACTACAAATTAAATAAACATAATCTCTTCAATTACAAGCAATGTATACTACTTTGTTAATGTGGTACGTACACCATTAATTCAAGTTGCCTACTCAAAACTGTAGAACTTTCTCTTCGGATTTTATTTAACAACCAACTAATGGTTGTGCTTTTATAGATACACGACTAGAAATGTCAAACAGGTTTACCCATCCCGTCTCGTCTCGTACTGCGGCGGGTTAGTTATCGAGCGGGTCACAGCGGGCCTGTCCCGCTGCGGGATGTAGTCCTCAAAATGCCGGCCCAAACCCGTACCGCAGAACATATAAGCCTTCGCGGGCCGTCCCGCGGGATGCCTCCATACCAAACCGCCTACTACAACTTCCTTCATGAATGTTCAAGTAGAAGAGTTGTGTAAAAGAGTTGAAGAGAGCTCATTAAGCTTTACTAAAGCCTTATCAAAATCAATGCCATAAAGCTTTGTTTGTGCTTGCGTTCTTGAGTTAAAAACTTTTTTTTTTGTTATCAGCATAAGATTTTATTAAGTTTAAATCTGATTGAGTTGTTGTCTTTGTAATAAATTGGCTCAACTGTTGTATGTCTTTAAAGCAAATCATAGTTGTGTGTAATAAAAAGGGAAAACCAAATCAAAACACCACCCAGAGCTCGAATCGTCATCGATGAAGTTGGAGTTGTTATCGCCGGATCTCGAATCATCATCACCGGAGCTCGAATCATCATCGCCGGAACTCCTTATGTTTTCTGGGGGAAAAGTCACAAGAATCGCTTTCTTCTCACTCTCTCTGTGTTTTTTCCAGGTAAAATAAAAAATAAAAAATGCGGGTCCATGTAATCCCGCATGACCCGTTTCGGCCCATCCCGTGACAGGTCCAGTCTCGCAAAGACCCGTCCCGTGAGGCCCACAAATTTACGGGCCTAGAAAACCTTGTCCCAATACCGTCCCGCGACAGTCTTATACGGGTCAGGCCCGCGGTCCAAGTCCATGATTGCCATCTTGTAACACGCCATACATCTTTTCCAAAAATAATTGGACATCATTGATTAGAAGTACAAAAAAAGATACAAAAAGAACTTACCTATTTTAAAGTGTTTTATTATATTTTTTACTTTCCTTCCCTTTTCACTTTTTAAAACTATTTTATTAACTATATATACCATAATAATTCGTCGTCATTTATTTTACATGTTTAAAATTTAACATGTATGAGTGAAATTGTTTCATTAGCGACAAAAATTCAAACCAGTTAACACAATTTTTTTTTTGTTTACATCATCAATTAGACATGGACATTCAAGTACACGTTTGGATACATATCAGTTTTTTGGATATCGGTTTTTTGGATTTTAAAATTAATCTTTGTTCGGGTATTATAAGTTTCTGGACAGAACTCGAGTCGGACTTTTTTTAGTCCGGATATGTTTCTAGGAACCTAAAAATATCTAAATAACATATATCTATGTGTTTAAAAATTCATTAAATAATTTATAAAAAGTAAAAACCAACCCCACACGTTCTTTCATTAAATAATTTATAAAATGTAAAAACTAATTATGCGCAGACGTGGGGATCAGTCTCTAAGTATCAATTTAGAATAATAATTTGGACCTCAAGATCCAAGATATTTCTTTCCATAAGTACATACTTAGAAATTAGAATAATTAAACCTATATATATAAGTACAAACAAACTACAGAGAATTATTCTGTTCAAGCTGCCAATTTTATTTAAAGTTTCGTTGAGTATAACAAAAACTTGTCACTACAAGAAAACGTCTCCATAACAACGAAGATTTACGAAGAAAATATTTCCTCGTAAATTTACATGGTGTTTACAACGCAGTTACGAGGAGACCAAATTTCGTCGTAAACTCCATGTAAATTTACGACGAAATATTTTCGTCGTAAAGTCCACGTAAGTTTACGACGAAATTACGTGGAATGAGAAATACGTCGTAATCGTTACATCGACATTACAACGAAACATGTTACCGTTATATTTAGGTGAAAACGTGTATTCAATGTGCTTTAACTTACCTAATTTCGTCGTAAAGTCGTTGTAAATATTATGTTAAAACCATGTAAAATCCATGTAAAACATTCCTTGTAAAATCGTTGTTATATTTCAACTACCCAACTCGAACATTTCTATATATATATGTCATTTCCCACAACTCTCTTCATCACAACACACAAACGGGAGAAAAAAAAAATCCGAAAAAAAATCAGAAAAAAAA
>NW_013617541.1:28212-28421 GCF_000695525.1 Brassica oleracea var. oleracea | reverse complement strand
AAACCACGATTCAAACCGCAAGGCCGTGGGAGGAATAGGGTACCGTACCAAAGGATGTGGTACCTACCAATTACAGACATATTGAAAAGATTATATCAATCTGAGAGGAGTGATGCGTCGATGAGGTGGCATGCGGAACATGTCCAGAGAGATGGTGAGGTTGCACATCCATCAGACGCAAGAGCGTGGAAACATTTCAACAAGGTACA
>NW_013617541.1:17254-24673 GCF_000695525.1 Brassica oleracea var. oleracea | reverse complement strand
TTTATTATTAATTGTAATTTTTTCAAAATTTTTATGTTTCAGCAAAAGTGGCATTGGTCTTTGGGAATCACCGAGAGGGTGAAGGCGAAATTCGTTGCAAAGGCAAAGATCCGCCTCTGCAACACAGTCTCCGATTGGAAGGACAAGTGGGAGATCTACGGGTATGAGGGAAAGCCCACTGAGTTCACGAAGGATGTGTGGGATGGCCTCATCGCCTATTGGGAGCACCCCTCTTCGATCAAAAAGGCCAATTCGTGCTCGGCTTCTCGAAGGACGAAGGATAAAGATGGTCATTTGCCCATGCTTCACAGAACCGGACCAAAACCTCATGCTTGAGTCCGTCTAGAAGCTGTAAGTTTTGTTTTTAATATTTATTTTAAAGTTTTCAATTAATTTAAATTTTAATATTTAATTTATTTTTTTTGTAGTTAGAGAAGACGGGAGTCTTACCATCTCTGTCTGAGCTATTCAAGATGACTCACGCCACATCCGACCGAGTTTTTGTGGATCCTGCATCTGAGAAACTCTTCCATGCAGTGGCTACTCGGATTGAAGAACGGGAGACGCAACTAACCCAGCAGTCTCCCGATGGATTACCCGTCACATTGACCACCGAAGAGGCCGACAGAATTTTCGAAGAGGTACAACTTAAAATTTGTGTTTACATTATTTTTAATATTTTAACATAATTAACTATATTAATATATGTTTTAATTTTATAGGTGGCTCCTAAAAAGAAGGGACGAACAGTCGGCATAGGCTATGTTAACGAAGTTGCAAGGACAACTTCGTCATACACTTCGAGACGGGATGAAGAGACTTCTCAGATGAAAGCTCGAATGGATAGCCAGCAGGTTCGTTTAGACTCTCTAAAGGATCTGCTAGACGTGATGGCGGTGGGAAACCCGACTATGCAGAGAATGTTGAGTGAGAGACGAGCCGCTCTTGGGTTGCCAGTACGAGATCCCGAAGAGTCCGATCCAAGCCGTCAACAGTCGAGCAACCCCACCAACTACTTCGAAGATATGTAGTTTTTTTTATATTTCTGTTTGTACTATGAATTTAAATATTATTGTATGACTTTTAAATGCCTTTTTAAAATATGTTTTTCAATTTCATATTTCGTTTTAAAATTTAAAATATTTAAATTCCGAATATTAAATATAAATTAAAATTTATTATATACTAATTAATAATAATATAATAAAAATCGATGTAAACTCCTCGTAAACATTACATGGAGTTTACATCGAATGTTTACGAGTGATTAACATCGAAAGACTTACGAGGGTTTTACATCGAAATGTTTACGAGTGATTTACAACGAAAGTATTTATGTGTGCTTTACATTGAAATCATTACGTGGGCTTTACCACGAAATCTTACGTGTCGTTTACGACGAATTCTTTCCCTGCGATTTACGAGGAATATATTTCGTTGTAAATGTAACGAGTCGTTTACGACGAAACCTCCGTTACGACATACGTTTAACAACGAAACGTCTTTCGAGGTTAATTAGTCGTAACACCCGTTTACGACGAATTTACAACGAATACTGCCCTCTTAAAAATACGTTTTATTGCAGTGTGTGTTGAGTCAATTATATAAGGACTGATAAGATTTTAAGAATTCCAGGGACGTATTCAATTTAACAAGTCATTAGCATTGCCAAACATAGTTTCGTTTTTTTAATTGCCAAATATAGTTTAACACTATATGAAGCTTGTGAACTTCTTTGTCTTGTTAGTTAAATTCGCATTTTGTTTCATCACGGATCCTAAGTAATTACTTATTTAGATTTTATTTGAGCACCAGAAAACAAATAATTTAAACATCTAATAAATTAGTATGACTTAAGAAAATTGTTAATTCACACATAATTATGAGTGTCGTTCCCTGATTTTTCATACATTAAAAGATTATGAAAATTTCTACTATTACCTAATGAATATATAATAGTTTATTTCCTTAAATAATATGTTAAACAACAGGATTAAGTTTTAAACTCTTCAGAAATTTTTATTGTAAATACAATACGCATTTGTATGGAACAAAATGTAAATGTTAAATTTCAATATTTGTTATGAAATAGAAGTAGTATGTACTATTATTCTCCAAGTTTAAAATAAATGTCGGTTTGTTTTAAATCATATATTGTTTGTGTTTTGAAAAAAAGAACATGATTTAAGAAAACCATGCAAAAGTTTGGTCTTTAATCCATAATTTCTCCATCTGAAATAAAAATATATAGTCTCTTGCATTACCATTTGGCCACTACTTTTGGTTTGTTTTATGTTTTAAATTGGTCTTTTAAGTAATATTTTATTTTCATCTTTATGATTTTAGTCTATTAACTAACTAAACAAAACAAAATTCCATAACATCTTAAAAATAAATATAATAATACTATATATTTTTATTTTACCTAGAAAAATTAAACGGATGAAATAACAATCTTCTGAATGGCAAAACAAAGTATTATTCTTTGTGTTTATATTTGATTTGATGGTAACCATCTCAAACTGAAATCACAAAAAAGTAGATATGGTTCTAAAATTTCATGTCACCACTAGCATCCAGAAATCAATACTATAATATAGCAACATTTAGCTATTATTAGTCCTTTTTATCATTTCCTCCTTTTGGGGTATTGCACGTCCATTTGTTGATTAATGGTGAAGGAAAGTGGGAGGGTACTTTTTGGATGATAAGGATGCAACACATACTTCTCTTTTGTTTTTGTGAATTTCTAAATATATATTTGTTTCTTGAAGGGAAACAAAGTATAATTTAAAGATGCAGAAAATCTGTTCTTTTCAAAATTTCTATTTTGAAGATTTAGTTTAAAGATATAGTTTAAAGATTTAGTCAAAAAAAAAGTTATATTGTAATATTTTATATACATATTGCCACAAAAATATTACACTGAAAATTGCAATAAAAAAACAACGTTACGTCTTCATTTTTTTTTTTTTTTTTGAAAATTGGCTTTCAAAATTAAGAGCAAAAATAAAAAACGTTTACAAGACCATTAAGGTCTTAAGTGAGCAATACCCAATAGTGAAACTAATAGTTTAGAACTTTCTTTAGCCCTAAGCCCAGTAAGCCCATTTGATGGAGAAAGGTTAACGACTTCTGGTATTTTCCAGCGGAACAGAGATGATCGACGATCATATAGAGGAGAGCAGTCGCAAGTGAGATGGATGAGAGATGAGGCTTCATGCAAGACGGAACCATGTCTGCATCATACTAGAAGATAGGCGTGGGTTCGATTCTCTGAAACTTTGAATCCTGTTTCTGATTTGTAAATCTACAACCCGGAAGAGGCGATCAGCAGAACGAAAAGAGTTGGAATGCAGTCTGGCGTTCCTTTCATTCCAGGTCCAGTATATTGTTGACTGCCATGCCAGTAGGGTGAGTAATCGAAGTGCCTTTGAAGCTCTACTAGCTGGTAAAGTAATCATCTGATTAAGCGCGTCCGGCCAGTTGCGTGAGGGTGTAAGGGAGCATCTTCTGGAGCTTTTCAACCACAAGTTATAGGCAAATTCACACTCAAAATAGAGATGATTACGAGTTTCGGGGAAGCTGTTACACAGTAAGCAGACAGGCGGAACCTGAAGGCCCCAACGTAGAAGACGATCCCGTGTTGGGCAGCGATCCAAAACTACTAGCCAAGTGTGAAAATTATGTCGGGGAATTCCGTAGGAGGTCCACACCGCAGTCGCCCAATTTACCTCATCATGCGCCCCTCTCAGGTAATGATACACTTCACCAGTAGAGAACTTGCTAGAGATCCTTCCTTCTATCTCCCATTCAAAGTAGTCTGGCTCAGTTGTGAGGTTGACTGTAGTTAAATGTGCTTGAAGTTGTAGCTGTTGCTCTGATCTTGCAGGTGGAAGACGCCATGATCCATTACGGAATAGTGAGGCCACTGTTGCTTGTTGAGGAATGCCTAACCTTGATGATTGAGCGTTCAGCAGTGTAGCAACATTTCCTAGGGGGGACCAGTTGTCATGCCAAAATCTAGCAGATAGTCCATTCTCCAATCGCAGTTTAATCAATGGGTAGACAACATCTTTAAGTTTGAGGATCTTGTTTGCGAGCCAAGAGAATGAAACCTTTGGCTTTGTAGTCCAGTAGTTGTGGATCGATCCCTTGAGTACAACTTCTCTGAACCAAGCCACCCACATTGATCCTGATCTAAAGAACAGAAGCCACACTAGTTTCAGACAGCATGCTTTGTTCCATGTATGAAGATCCTTCACGCCGAGACCTCCTTGCTGTGTTGTTAGGACCACTGTCTCCCATGCGACCCTAGCAGTGTTATGGCTATCAATATCACCTCTCCAAAGGAACACACTGCAGAGGGAATTTATTCTAGCAATACACGCCTGTAATGTTTTCTATCCTGTTCATCTTTCTTCATTTTTACACTAACCCTCTTTCATTATTTTTTATTTCTTGTCTAATTACCATTCACACAAAAAGTGTTGGATTACTTGCACAATTGCCACACTAGTACGAATATCTTACTAGTCAAAAACAAAGCTCTCGTCATTTCATAAACTCACCAACTCTTGTAATTGGTATACAAATTCTTAAGTAAATACAATGTCTAATCTTTAGTTACAGGCTAATACATATGGTTTGTGTTCAAAAGTCTTAGAAAGAATACACATTAGCTTGAGAAAGATGTTGGTGATATACTTTCAGCTGTGGTTCGCCATTCTCTTTTTTTTTTTTTGGACGACCGCCATTCTCTTCTTTAACTGTTGAAACCACCTTTAAAAAAAGCAACTCTAGGGCTTTTGGTCTCTTTAAATCAATGTTAGCGGTTTTATCTTGACTAAACTCAAGTGAACTGAAGACTATTCATGAATTGGGTAAATATGAAATCAAGATTTCACTTAGATTTCAAGTTTGTTAATGGGACTGAAGTGGTCCTTTCTGCAAGTGATACTTTAGAGACAAACCCACATTATTTAAAGATTGTCATGCAAATGTAACATAGACGTAGGTTTTTCTTTTTAACAATACATAGGCGCAGATTTAAACTAGTGTCATCAGAAGATTGTCGATGGTGTTGAGTTTAGTAACTCAACAAGGCAATTAATTTAAAACGTGTAAACAATTAGTTATAGACTTTGTACATGTTTCAAGATCACTGTGATTGATTCTCATATAATGTCAATTTTCCTATTTTGCTTGGTGATACATGTTTATGGATCTCAGAGACGAATTGGGACACATAATCCTTTACTCCTATAATATTATTTTCCTACTTTTTGTTTTTTCTTTTCTTTTCATTTACATAACTTACATAAGATGGAAATTGAAAAACTATTTTGGGACAAAAATATGTAATTTTTTAACTTAATTTAATTTTTATCTAGGCATAACTCAAAATCTGAAGAAAACCAACATAGTTCAGAGCAGGATAATTAGATGGTGTTTTACTTGACTTAAAAAAATTCAATTTATATGTCTTCAATTTCTCCTTGGATAAATTCTAACGAGTAGATTTTGTTTAGACCCAAGACTATTTTTGAACTCGGGGTAACTCATAATCAATAATCACAAGTCAAAACTGTTAGAATACAAAAAACAAATCCGATGATATTCTTGTAACTGGATTTCATACGTAAATGATTCATTAAACTTCTACTGCTAAGTATATTTGTAAAAGCATATATCAATCTAATTTTCATTTTTGTTATTGCCCATTAGTCTGGAAATTTATTTAACTCATTTTTCTCTTCAGGTTTTGTCGCGTACCTGGAGTATTAATTTACGTCGTCACGCCCGATTTGATATCAATTTAAATACGTTATCCCCAATTCCCCCGCCGTGAGAAGTAGTTGTGTTGTGCGAATCGGTTTGAACTTTGAAGTAGTCCACCCAAAGAGCAATAATTGCAATGCTCGTAACTTTGACCTATTTTGTCTTATTGCGGTTTTGATTATTTTTTGCCATGTTTAAATACATTATTATGATATTTGATAAAAAAATACATTATTATTATTATTATTATTATTATTATTATTGAGCAAGAAATAAATTATTATTTCTCTCTCACTTTCCAGCATAGAAACTAGACTTATACAAGTTTTCGACAGAAAGTATATTCCCTCTCTTTTTCAGAAGATGTATATTTTAAAAATTTTCACACTTATTAAAAAACATATAAGATTATAATTACCAATACATTAATTTCTGTAATTAATTATTTTCCACAATTTTTAACCAATAGAACTTTAATAAACACATTATGTTTTTTGAAGTTTACAATTAATTTAAAAATGTATATTATTGAAACAATTTTTTTTCTAAAATATGGATCTTTTTGAAACAGAGGGAGTATAAAATATATAACAAGTATATTTAAAGCAAATATTATTTTTTGGGTTTAAAGAATTTTCTAGTAGTGTCTTGAGTTTATTTTTACTTCTAATCTAAATATATACTTCCTCCGTTTCTGAATAAGTGTCATTTTGACATTTTTCACACATATCAAGAAAGTGGTTGAAATATATGTAAGTTGTTATTAATTACACATCTCCGACCATTAATATTTGAAATAAATAAAATTATTTATAAAATCAATGCAGTTTGCAATTAATTTTCAGCTGAAAATAAGTATAATTTGCGTTAGAATTGTAAAGTGACACTTTTTGTGTAACAAAAAAAAATTGTTAAAATGACACTTATTATGAAACAGATGGAGTATATCCTATTTTTTTTTTTTTGTCTCAAAGCTGTTATAAAATATTAACCTTTTGCTTACAAAATCATTGATTAATTCGCATTTGATAGATCTAACCTGCAGTGTACAAGATCATTGGATAAAATATAATCTGCAACATCCAGGACCTTGTTATTCTTGGAATTTACAATTAATCTCCGAAAATTGATCAAAAACCAGCAACTACAACATTTCTTCACACTCTAGTTTTTTTAAAAATACATTCTCTTTTTTTTTTTGGTCAACCAGTCTGGAGAATATAAACGTTATCTTTAGTTTGCAAGGAGGTTTGTCTTTGTCATAACCGTACGTACTAAGTAAAATATTTCCACCAATCTTACTATATATTTAGAACTACGTATTGAAACCCAAGTCTTATTTTAACTACAGCTTTTTAGCTCATTGTGGACTTTCGAACTGATGATATACCTTTTTTTATTTTGGTATGACTGATGATATACTTTCTGCGTGTGTATAGATGACTTTCGCTATCTGCTTGGGGTTAGCTTCGATTCCTCGTTGAGTGACAATGTAGCCAAGGAATTCTCCCGAAGTGACATCGAAGGTACACTTGGCCGGGTTGAGCTTCATCCCGTAGTCATTCAAGATCTTGAAGCAGTCGAGTAAGTTGTTTAGGTGATCGTTGGCCTTGAGCGATTTGACTAACATGTCGTCGA
>NW_013617541.1:17048-17198 GCF_000695525.1 Brassica oleracea var. oleracea | reverse complement strand
GACTAACATGTCGTCGATGTACACTTCCATGGTGTTGCCTAGCTGATCAGCGAACATTCGGTTGACGAGTCGCTGATAAGTCGCGCCGACATTCTTTAGCCCGAAGGGCATCACCTTGTAGCAGTAGGTCCCTCGGTCGGTGATGAATGC
>NW_013617541.1:16756-16895 GCF_000695525.1 Brassica oleracea var. oleracea | reverse complement strand
GACGAGACGATCGATATGAGGGAGTGGGTAACTGTCCTTTGGGCACGCCTTGTTGAGGTCCGTGAAGTCGAAGCATATGCGCCATTTGCCGTTTTTCGTTTTGACGACAACCGGGTTAGCCAACCATTCGGGGTATCGA
>NW_013617541.1:15465-16643 GCF_000695525.1 Brassica oleracea var. oleracea | reverse complement strand
GAATTGTCCCGATCATTTGCTCCGAGGCTCCGTTGAAGCCGGTGAGCGTGCGAGAGGAAGGCTTCATATCCCTTAAATCAACTCCCATTTTGCCGAGTGTGTCGCGAAAGATGAGATCGACTGAGCTGCCGGTATCAGTAAGGACTTTTACGACCAGACATTCGCCGATGTCAAGGTCGACGAGGAGAGGATCGTTATGTGGCATGTGGACGCCCTTGGTGTCTAGTGCCGAAAAAGTGATCTGGTGATCATTTTCGACTGGAGAAGGCCACTTCTGAGAGGTGTTTACTTGACGTTTGTAATCTTCGACGGCTCGAACCGAGTCACTGCAAGGTGGTGATCCGCCCATTATGACACTAATGTGCGGGGCTCGGGTAGCTCGCATTGATTCGAGTTGCTTCCTCAAATCGTCAGTTGTGTTCTCGAATGTCGAAATTTCTTCGGGCTGTTTCTTTTTTGACTCAAGACGTCGTCGCAGATCGGACCCTTTCGAACGGTTGAGTTGGATTCGCAGGTCGTCGGCCTTCGAATTGAGCTGCTCACGAAGGTCGCTAGTTTGATCGACTCTCCGAGCGTTGCATTTTGAGATGGTCGTACGGAGGTCGGTGGTTCCTGTGTTTTCGTTCGTGGCGCTTTTTCGCTTCAATAGAATGCGTAGGTCCTTATCTGCTTTCGAGGGAGCGAGAGACTGCTTATCCTTGCTGTCCAATTTATCGCGCAGATCTGGTTGCACTGTCGGGACGTCGTCATCAGAGGAGTCGCAAGGGCGAGAGAGTATGACTTCCACTCGTCGCCGGCGACGCGGGTGTTCGTCTTTTGACGAATCGTTGGCGGGGCCGACGTTGTTGACAGGAGTGCGCTCAGGGCTTGCTCTTTCCTCGCTCGGGGCCGTGTTCTTTTGAGACTTCTGTGCGTTCTTCTCCTTGCTCTTACTCCAACTTTTAGTGTTTTTCGGTGTCGTAGGAGAAGTGGGCATTTGGATTGTCCCATTAGTGATCCCGTCGAAAAACTGCCGGATGAGGACCTTGCATTCCTTCGTGTCGTGGGAATCCCTCTTGTGGTAGAGGCACCATTTTTTCGGCTCCTCGGAGTTTGAACTCGCTGGTTCGGTTGGGGTTGATTGCTTTGGAGCGGAGTCTCGATCCCAGTGGTTCCAGCCTTTCTCTCGCGTGATGGCT
>NW_013617541.1:15208-15440 GCF_000695525.1 Brassica oleracea var. oleracea | reverse complement strand
GACCGAGCTAACGTAGCCTCGCTTCTGAGTGGTATTTCCACCGGAGGAGTGCTGGCGAGGCTCGGGGCGGGTGTCGTTTGTTCGGGAGGATCGCTGTCTCGCTGCTGCTTCTTTTGTGAAATTTGCTCTGGTGTCTTCTTCCATGCGGATAAAGTTGTTCGAGCGAGCGATGTCGTCGGAGACAGATTTTATCGGATATCGGTAGAGATCCTGGCGGAATGTGGAGTCGACG
>NW_013617541.1:312-14227 GCF_000695525.1 Brassica oleracea var. oleracea | reverse complement strand
ATTTCGGATCCTTTTCTCGTTGTCTCCCCTTTCCCTTATATAGACGTCCTGATACCTCGTCCTTGACCTAATTTACGCCATCTTGGTGGGCCTCCTCTGGTGGGCCGAGAAGCCCGTAGGCGTCCGAGCAGCCGCTGAGCCGAACGTACTTCAGTCGATGATGATCAACTAAAAGTACTCAAGAGTCAAGCCGAGAGACCTGACTCTTGAGCCGACCGATCGAGCCGTCGCTTTTCCTAATACGGGCCAGGCCTTCCTATTCCTCGGGCCTTGTGGGATGGTCCACTTGAAACTATAACAAGACAGTATATATCTTGTGTTGTCAGAAATATCAAAATTAAGTTAAAATGGTGGGGGAAGCACGATTATTCTTGGCATATGTTAAACCGATCGTGCATGAATAAACTGTTTGATCGGAAAACGGTAAATAATAAGATGTGGGTTTAAATAAAGACGTCTTATTAATTGTCGGAGAAAAAACGTTCGGTCGGTTACAAGGGAAAAGAAGAGAGTGCGACAGAAAGGAATCCGGTTGCTCGACGAGCTACCGGAAGAGTACAACTAACGGCGAGATGAAGCAAAGGTGAAAACCCTAATCTAGCCGTCAAGTGTTAGTCAGTCATTTCGGATCCTTTTCTCGTTGTCTCCCCTTTCCCTTATATAGACGTCCTGATACCTCGTCCTTGACCTAATTTACGCCATCTTGGTGGGCCTCCTTTGATGAGCCGAGAAGCCCGTAGGCGTCCGAGCAGCCTCTGGGAATCCAAAGTTGCATTAAAGCAATGAACCTTATAGTGATGCAAATTAGTGATGTTGGTTTTTTTTTCTTAGCCTCTGAGAATCGATAAAACCTTCCTCCATATCGAGCATTTGAGTATCATGTTTCTCACAAAAAGAAGAAACTGTCAACATAAGTGAATCCCATCCATCATCTCTTACTCTCTGTAATTCCCGCTAAGTAGATTCTACTAGTGACATAGCATTCAAAATGTCTTGATCTTTCCTTTGCAAAGCCATCAATAGATTCTCACATATTCCCAAAATAAGTAACATCAGATGTATATAGAACACACAATCAAATGTCTGAACATACTTGAGAAGACCATATGCCTGGCATCTCTTAGAATCATCGGCGCCTTCCTCTTCGATATACTTAAGAACTTTAATAATAGTAGAAAACAACCCAACTAAACGCAACAACGTTTTATAACGAGAACCCCACCTTGTAGTTCTAGGCCTTTGAAAAGAAATTTCTTGATTCTGTCCTTTCTCAATGTTAATGTCACCACTAGCAATTCCAACATTTATCTCGTCTCGATAATTTTCCCGGACTTTATCTTTCCGTTTGCAAGAAGCTCCAACCACATTCAGTAACATAGAAACCATATCAAAGAAATCATCAATCTCAAATATCTTTTTCGCAACAACCATTACAACCAACTGAAGTTGATGAGCAAAGCAATGAACATAATATGCAGAGCTGTTTTCTTTAGTAATCAATGATCGCAGCCCATTGAACTCTCCTTTCATATTACTAGCTCTATCATAACCTTGTCCTCTCACTTTTTTCAAGCCCAGTCCATACTTAGCAAACAACTCATCAATAGCATGCTTCAAAGATAAAGAAGAAGTCTCTTTTGAAGAAGTCTCTTTCACATGGACAACTCCAACGAACCTTTCTTTGGCTGCTCCTTTCTTATCAACAAATCGAAAAACAACAGCCATCTGTTCTTTGTCAGACACATCAGCAGATTCATCTACTAATACACCAAACACTCCGTTATCAATTTCTTCTATAACAAATTTCACCACTTCTTCTGCAAAAGCGTTTACAATATCCTTTTGAATCTCTGAAGAAACCATCTTGTTATTTCCCAGAGCATTCTCCAAAACAACTTTTCTTATGACATCATTGTGATCAGTTGTGTATTTCATAAGTTCTAAAAAGTTGCCTTTGTTAGAAGAATATTCTCCTTCTCTATGACCTCGAAAAGCTAATCCTTGTCGCAATAAGTATCTAGAAATATCAACAGAAGCATTTAATCTGATACGATACTCATTTTTCATCGCATTAGTCTTCTTATACATAGCATGCACTATGGATTGACCTTGATTCATCAAATCATCACACTTCTTGACATCATTATTGTGAGAACTGAAAAGCTCTCCTACATGGAAAGATAACCTATCAGGCTTATGCCAATTCGAGAATACATCCCTCACAGATCCAGGATATGCATCATCTATAAACAAGTACACAAACAATAAGCTTTTTCTTCTGATACACTATACTCTAGCCAATTACCATACAGACCAAACCAAGCTGGATTGAATCGTCTCATTTTACCACCTATGAATCTCTTTTCAAAGTTATGACCAAGTGGTTGACACGGGCCTCTAAGAAGGTACTTGCGTCTTACCTCATCGACTTGATTTGTATTATAATCCTTGATATTTTTTCTTTTATCAGGATCCCACGGAAAATCATCAGTATCATTAGATGGTAAGGTGTTATCAGATGGTGAAACTGATGCTCGTTTGTAGTACCGTTCCATTGATTAATCTACAAAACCAAAAACATAAATAAAAACGTACGGTCTAGCAAAAATATTATTCATAAAAATTATAAGTAAGTAAAACCTGTAAACGATCAACTCTAATCAAAAGTACAGCCTCTATCTTTGACCTTGGACTTGTACTACTGAAACAAAAATTCAGATGATATTTAAATAATTACTAATCATAGACATTGACATTGTTGGAACAATTGAACAATTCAAAGCATAATTGCATAAACATAAATAATATTTAATTAATTACCAGTTTTGTATGGTAGACAAGAGAAAAAAACTCTCTCAATTAGATTTGATGATTTGCACTTGCTTAAGAAGAAGCTTGAAAGATTAAAATTTTGTATCAGCCGTAGACATAACTAAGAATAGTTAGGGTTTAACAAAAAAAAAGAGTAGAGAATATAATTGGGATTTGATGGGCTTAATTTTTTTTTTTTTTTTTCATTAAGGTTTGATACAGATTTTTTAGGGGTGCACAATCATAAGTTCATAACAGTTAACATTAATTTTCCAAAAAATTGGGTGCGCACGTGCACCCTCTCTCCACTGAGTAGCTTCGCCCCTGGACGCATCCCACCCAACTGTTCCATCTTGTTCTCGCCAGAAAACTCATTTTTTTTCTAAACTTGCCGTTTATTTAAGTCATTCATAGATGGATTAAGGCCTGTTCTTTTATGTATTTGGTCCATCGTCTGGATGTGGCATATGAATGCAAAATCTAGATATTGCATCCACTTGTTTGTTTTTTTACAGTTAATATTTATTTCTAAATGCAACATTTCGATGTTAAGTTGTTCGTTTTCGATTTCATAATAGCATTTTAATACTAATAGTTGAAATAACTAAAAGGAAATGATATTTTTTTCTAGTAATGACATTATAATAATCAAATAAATTATTTTAGATTTTTTTTTTACGGAAAATATGATTTTGCATAGATTGTTGAAAAAATAATAATTTTTCGATTTTGCAAAAATATACAATTAACGATTTTCAATGGACAATGCGATTTTACCGGTATTAGTTGGAAATGCATTTTCAGGTTTCGGAGAACACANGGGGGAAGCGTTTTTTGGGGTTTGGCGGAAAAACATGTTTTCAAGTTTTTGCGAAAAAACACGTTTCCGGGTTTTGACGAGAAAATACATTTTTCGGGTTTTGGTGGAAAAACGTGTTACCAACTTTTTGCGGGAAAATGTATTTTCCGACTTCCGGTGGGACAAAGTGTGATAACCCAAATTAGGGGTGGATCACACAATTAGACTTGGATATAAATTCAGACGGTTTAGGAATGAGAACTCGTGGATTGAAGGATTGCACAACAGTTGCGGAAGGCTGTTGATGTTCCCGATCTTCGATTGTTGCTTGATGTGACGCACAAGTCCAACAAAAGAAGAAATTATATATGTTGCTTGATATGACGCACAAGTCCAACGAGACAAGAGGTTATTTACTTGGATACGACTCACCAAGAAACAAGAAGTGTTCTAAGCAAAGAACAAAGAGAATGAACTCAAAAAGTTGAAAGAAAATCGATTGATCATTTCACTAGAAGTGTTTACATATTTATATTCAAATGAGTCAAAGAAAAACATAATGATTTGTGGGAATTGCACATCTAGGAATGAAATTATTGACTATAAAATAATAAAGAGAGTCAAAGACTCTTTGTTTGAGGTGGACTGGTCAAGGTGATCTCTCACCTACTGTCCATGTTGATCCGAACCAGATGAATTTGCGAGAAATGGTGTTTGTAAATTGCATAAGTCCTTCATATGAACTCCATTTGATCTGATTCTTCTTCAAGTAGCTCTGTAATTGAGTTGTGCACATTCTCCAAGTGATTTATAGAAGCTTCGTGGTTTGGGAGATATGAGTCAAACAATGAAGATATATCTTTACTGCTTCCACTCATCAAGCCAAGCATGGCTGTTTAAAGTGTTTTTTGGATTTTACCAAAAATGGGTTTTTCCGGGTTTGGAGAGGACAAGCGTTTTCTGGGTTATGGCAGAAAAATGCGTTTTACGTGTTTCTAAATGTATTTTTTTCAGAATTTTGACGGGACAAAGTGTTTTCTGAATTTTGGCGGAAAAACACATTTTCTGGGTTTTGGCTGTAAAGAGTGTTCTCCATGGTTTAACAGAAAAACACTTTTTCGTGCTTTGGCCGAAAAATGTTTTTTTTTTTTTTCAGAATTTGGTGAAAAATATGTTTTTTAAGTTTTGGAAGAAAACGCGTTTTTGAGTTTCTGACACGAAATTGCAATTTTTTTTATTAAAAATGTTATATAATAATAATAATTAATTTTTATATTTGTAATAAAAGTATTTAGGTCTTTTTGATTTTGAGATGTAAATATAACATCCAAACTCTACTTTTTCTAACATAGATGGTGATTCAATAGTGATAATAAACAAACGACATCTGAATGCTAGAACGAACACGACCTAAATAATTAAAATAAGTCATACTCCTATTGTATAGAAATGGATCAACATAATTTGCAAAAAAAAAAGGGGATTTTTTTTTTTTTAAGTTTTGTAATTTTAAAGTTTGGATCAAAATATAAAATATGATTAAAAGTGAAAATAAAAATTAGACTTTTCTAAGTGCGACACCAATACCATTGATATCAATTAGCGTTTTTACAAACTAGAACGAACATGGGGGGCTATAGAACGAAAATATTAAAAGCCCAGAGCAGCCCAAAGAAGATGGTTGTCTAGGGTTTTATTTAACTTATTGCTGCTCTCTCGGGGGTTGATTTGATTTCTGCTCTAAATTTCTCCGGCGGTGGTGTTATTTTATTTGTAACTTATTGCTCTTGCCGGCGTTGTGTTTCATCCTCTCCATGGCCAGTTATAGCCAGAAAGCTAATTTATTGGTTAAGAGAAAGCCGGAAGATGGTTTGGGGACCGAACCGGTTCTGAAGAAACATAAAGAAAAATCTGAGGAGAAGGAGATTGAAGCAAGGGTTGAGTTGTTGTCTGATATTGAGGCTAATTTGGTATAATTTTCTGGAAGTTTGAATATTCTGTATATATGCTTTATGTTCTTCAGTTAAGCATCTTTGGTTCTTACTATGGCCAGTAGACAGTGGAGACCGAACCTGTCCATAGGGAGGAGAAGGAGACAGCGAAAGGATTTTCTGATGAGATCAAAGGAAGGGTCGAGTTGTTGGAGAATGAGGCTAATTTAATCTCAGTGGAAGGACTTGATGAAACTCCCAAGGAAGCTGCCGTAAGTATATTCTAATGTTTGTTATATATTTAGTTCAATTAAGCATCTTCGTGTTATCTCATATTCTTGTTCCAGTTGCTAACAGGAGACCTCTTCTTGTTATGCAATTGAAGGAGGCGTTTACCACTTTTGTATGCTAACACAACTTGCTTTTTAAATTCAGGAACTTAAAAAGACGCTCTTTGTTGCTCATCTCCCTCCCCAAACTAAAATAAGAGATATGTAAGTAGCACCCTTCACTTGAACTAGTTTAGTTTCTCATACTGATTTTATATTTATTTATATATATATATATATATTTCATCCTCCAGCATACGTTTCTTCAAAGATGTTGGACAAGTTGTTCGTGTTCTACTTCAAGCTACCGACAAGGGAAAGTGTGCGGGCCAAGGTTTTGTTGAATTTGCTTCTGCTAGCCAAGCAAAGAAGTTGAGACTAGTTCATATTACGGGTGAACTAGTGTTTAATTATTATACATGTAGCTAATTGAATCTTTTATGCTCTAGGCACTGGAAAAGAAGAAGAATGAATATTTGCATAAACGCAATATTTTCCTGGATGTGGCTCATAAGGGAGCTCTACACCTTCCACCCAAGTATATTTATTATTGCTCGAGTTTTGATGCCATTACTGGTGATTAACGCTATTGTTTTTCGTAATTTAGGTATTGCATCGATCACAAGGTTTGGTAAGTGATTTTACTATTTACCTCTTTAGAAGAGCACATTGGGTGCAGCTAGTTTGGAGATATCACAAATGTTTTTTTTTTTTTTTATGTATTCCAGGTACCAAGAAGACTATCTTCAACAAGAAAGCCTTAGGATACAAGAAGATCCCAAGTTTGCTGAGGTACCTCTTCTTATTATCTTCGTAATATGTCATGATTAGCCTTTTAATATCACAACTGTTGCACACGAAGTCGAATATAAATCTTATTTTGCTACTTTTTGTTGTTATGCAATTTTAAGTCCTTTTCTCCTTAAAGAGTCTTGCTAACGCACTTGCCTGTTAAATTCAGGAAGCTACCATTCTTTTTGTTGCCAATCTCTCTCCACAAACGACTAATTTATTACATATGTAAGTAGCACCTTAAGTTTCCATTTTCCTTCTTTGACCCAAGTTTTCTGTGACTGATATTTTACCATCCACTCTTACAGCATCAATTTCTTGGAAGATGATGGAGATGTTGTCAGTGTTCGACTTATTGTAAGCCACGAGGGTAAGCATGTGGGCTGTGGCTTTGTTGAGTTTGCTTCTGCTAATCAAGCTAAGAAGGTGATCAGTTTTTTTTCTTCTAGTAATATTATGAACAAGTGTTAAAAATATACTTGAAAATAGCTGATTAAATTTTTTTTTCTACCGCAGGCACTGGAAAAGAAGAATGGTGAATATTTGCACGATTATAAGATCTTGTTGATGAAAAGGCGTGATGAAACTCCCAATTTTGTTGAGGTACCTCTTCTTATTAGTTATTACCCTCAAAATACGTCACGCTTAGCCTTGAATAAAACAACTGTTGCACACAAAATCAAAAGATTTCTTACTTTTGGATTACTCGTCAGATGAGGCTCTGCTTTCTATTGTTTGCAATTTAAGTCTTTACACTTGCCTGTTATATGCAGGAAGTTGCCACTGTAAGAAGTAAGACGATCAGTGTTACCCATTTCTCTGGCCAAACTAAAATATCAGATATGTAAGTAGCACCATAAACCACCACTTTTATTCTCGGAGAAATCTTTTTCATGACTGACATTTTAACAGCATCAATTTCTTCAAAGATGTTGGCCAAGTTGTTCATGTTCGACTTATTGTAAACCCCAAGATCAAGCATGTGAGGCTTGGCTTTGTCGAGTTTGCTTCTGCTAACGAAGCAGAGAGGGTGAGAGTTGTTTTTAGTGATGATGAAAATTATTTTAGTAGTCATTTGAAAACTAGAGTATACTTATGATGAGAATTACACAAGCACGAATCCTAATTATATATTTTTCTTCTGTAGGCGCTGGAAAAGAACGGCGAATATTTGTTCGATAGAGATATCTATCTTGATTTTGTTGAGGAAGCTGCATACACTATACTATCCAGGTAAATTGATATTCCATGTTATGGAGATTTGTTTATGTAACACTGGTTGCAACTTATTGTTACAATTTTGGTGCTATTGAAGCAGAATAACGTAATTATACTTTTGTTAATTAGGCATTGCGTAGATCACAAGGTTTGGTACGAAAACTACCCACAACGAGAAAGCCCTCTGATTGAAGAACATGCAGCAACAGAAACTCCCGATTTTGTTGAGGTACCACTTCTTAGATATGTCAGGATTAGAAGAACCACAAAGTCGAAAGATGACTGTCTCTGGGATGAGTCTTCCTTTTTGTTGTTATGCACATCAAGTCCTCCTTTTCTCGTAGAGTCGTGCTAACACACTTGACTGTTAAACTCAGGATATTAACTTGATGGAAACGACGGTCTTTTTTGCCGCAGTCACTATGAAAAAAGACAAATGTAGCATGTCAAATATGTAAGTTGCACCTTTAATTTCCTCTTTGTTCTTGGATCAAGTTTTTGATAACTAATATTTTTATCCTTTATTTTTTTACAGCATCAGTATCTTCAAATCTGCTGGAGAAATTGTTCGTGTTCGGCTTGTAGTAGACCACAGGGATGAGCCTCTCGGATGTGGTTTTGTTGAGTTTGCTTCTGCTGAGGAAGCAAAGAAGGTGAGAGTCATTTATAGTAATGATGAAAAGTATTGAAGTAGTCATTTGGGAAGTAGTGTATACTTATGAGAGAAGAATGGTACTGCGATTAAAGCAGGGATTGCTGATTAAATTTTTTATACTGTAGGCTGTGCTAGAGAAGAATGGTACTGCTATTTATGTCAGGGTGGCCGAGAAAGCTCCATACCGTTTCCGACCCAAGTAAAGCGATTTTCCATATGGAAATTTGTTTCTCTAAACTTAATGCTATAGTTTTTATGCCATAACCAGAAGATTAACGCTATCAACTTTTGTTTATTAGGTGCAACCTTGCAGACCTTGCGGATAAGCTTTGGTATGTGATTAAACTATTTGCATTTGGAGTTTTTTTTTTTTTTATCAAAAGCAGTTTTTTTTTTATCAAAAGCAAGTGAAGCTTTTGGATTTATATGACAAGGGTTTTTGATATTATTCCAGGTATGAAGACAAGCTTCGACGAGAAGGCTTTGGTTTGCCGAGCAAATCGGAGCTGAGGATAGAGGAGGCAGTCTTCTGCGGTAAGAAGACAATCTTCTCTGACAAAGACTGATTGAAGAAGAAGATGAAGCTCTTTGGTGTATATAACTTGTGATAAAATCTAGCTTTATAACTCCTTAAAATATTTACGGTCATGTAAGGTTTCTCAGTGCCCCCCCAAACACAAGTCATATCCTTTTGCTAGCAAAGACTGCGATTTCATAGCCTTTGTACACACAAAAATTTAGGTGTTTTCACTTTTAATAGAGTAAAACCACAAGTCAGGAAAAGATGCACCCGAGATATAATCAAAAATCAGCCAGCTCCTGCATGTAGGATAGGTAGTATGTACTACAGTAACATGAAACCGAAAGGGGAAATGATTTTTGCTTTGCCTTCAACTACATAAATACTGGGTAGAAGCTTACCGTCAATGGGCGAAATCACCGCAAGTGATACTGTAATTGTTACCCCAAAACGTAACAAACTTCTGATGCGTGAAGGACACCATCTAGTCCTCAAGATAAAATCAAGTGTCCATGGTAGCTAAAAGCTAAAGAAGACACAGAGTCCTTGTGCCCTGGAAGCTCTCAGAACCCCATTCTGGTTTTCAACGTTAAGTCTCTTTCAAACCCTGCCTAGTAATAACATCAGCCTGCATACTCAGAAAGGAACCAACCCACTAATATGAGTCAGCATAATCACCTTTGCTTGTCACAGACCTGAAAATTTCTCATGCAAAAGCGCAACCCATATTTATTTACCCTCCAAGTGTTTACCATGTTGCTAACGTAGCGGTCCACTTGAAAATATAACAAGACAAATGAATCAATACATATCTTGTGTTGTCAGAAACATCAAAATTAAGTTAAAAACTAGATTTTGAAGCGCGGGTTTTATGGGTTATATACGAAGTTGGATATGAGATAGTATTTTGAGTATATTGTGTATTATTATGTTATATGAGATATGCTTATACAAAACAATTGTGTAACAATGCTTAAAGACACCAGACTCACCCTACCCAACTGCTCAATCTGGTTCTGGCCACACTAACTCGCCCTTTTTATTGCTGAACTTGATGTTTAAGTCGTGTATACAGATTTATACATTCGAGCTCACCCAGCTTTGCATGTTAAATGCGTACCTTTATCAATTTGATCCAACATTTGTTCCCGTCGTTAAATCTTCTTATTCATCAAAAAATGGCTTTGTAACAAAACAAGTATTGATCCTTAAAAGAAATGCAGTGTAACGCAATCTTCTTCACCAACGATATGCAAATTTGTTCCAAGGAATTATATTGGAAGGTTTACCATGAAAGTTTGGACCAAAATTTAAAATATGATTAAAAGTGAAAATAAAAATCAGACTTTTCTAAGTGTGAACAATGATATCAATTAGCCTTTTCAGAAACTAAAACGAATAATGGTGGCGATAGAACGATGTTTTGTGGGAACGAGCCTGATGAAAGGGTGCTGCTATTCATGTTTTGATTCATTTGTACAAGATGTAGTTAAGATGATTCTGGACACGAGACAACCCCATTGGTTGAGGTTAGGGCTCCACTAAATCACCACTTTGTTTTAGATTTGTTAATGCGACGAAAGCAAGAGAGTCACGAGAATCCAACTCAAGACGAAAGGAATCTGACTCTGAAACTCCAAACCCTCACAAAGCTAATCGTCCTGAAGCTTTTTCCAGAGTCAAATCTCTAGTCCGATCCCCGATCTCTCCGGTTTAACCCGGTTACAGACCCTGAACCTCCACAACAACCTCTTCGACTCTGTACCCAAGAAGATTACCTCGAGAACAACCCTTTCTCTCCCTGGGAGATGACCATGGACAAGCAGAAGACCGGGTTAGCCATCCACATTTGCTACAAGTCTAGCTAATTTTCTATTTTTTTTTTTTAACTTATGTACGTATATTAGCAACATACACTCGGAAAAATACCTTGCTACCATTCAATTTTATCTGTCATTTACAATGTCTAGACACACAATGACTCTGCTTGTATTGCCAATCAGACAAGCTTGCATCTGAATTGTATGTCAACTGGACTTAGTCTGCCAAATAGACGTATAGCCTGCCTCTTCTTTTGTTTGCTTGCTAATTGTTTTATTATCCTCTATGTTTCTATTTTACAGTTTCATAAATGTTGGTTCTATTAGTCTCTTGTTTTATTATCCTCTATGTTTCTGTTTGGTGGCAGGTACTTTTCTACAAGTTATGATTTTCTAACTACTAGTTATGAACGTATAGAAACGTTGTTTCCTCAGTTGTGCTTCAGTTGTTCTGATATATGAAAATTCTTGTTATTTTGAGAGATAGAGAGAGATCTGAACCAAAGTGAGTTTCTGACAGATTATATCAATTGTGGTTTCTTGTACTTCTTTTATGTGAATATAAGTCTTTATGTTGGTCAGTATCTCAAAGCTTCTACTCTGAAGTAATGGGGGAAAAAGGCAACGCTCATTTCAAGAACAGAAGCTGCAAAAAAGTGTTTGATTGTTTTCAATCTTCAATAGTTTTAGGAGTGTTTTATTGTTTTTACCACCATCGCTCGTCACCACCATTGTCGTCCGACACCACCACCACAACAGTTCGACCTCTCTGCCACTCTCTCTCTATCTGTTTTGAACTCATTTTGTCGTGAGCAGAGGATCAGTTCCTTGCCTCTCTTTGGGGTTGATCAATTCTAGATATAACCAGATACTTATAACTCTGGTTGCTACTTTTGTCATTAAATATGTTAACTATTTATGTTAGACTAGCATTTAAACAGAATTGTTAGGTTTTTTTGTGTTGCTAATATATGTACTCGATGTCCAATATTTAAGGTCAGAATTTTTTTTTTTTTTTAAACTCTTAACCTGTTGTTTTCTTTTGTCGATTTTTGCATCTATGTAAATGGATCACAACTTTATCAATATACATGCTAACTTTAGTTTTAACACGTAAAAGTAGCATTTAACCAAACAATTAATTTGCAGTTTCACCTTAATTTTGGTTGATGCGTTGTCATCTATCATGCTTTCTATATATTGGAGACAAAAAAAAGTTTCAACCAAACAATTAGCGTGCGGTTCGTTATAAGTATTCAAGTAACACCTTAATCCCTTCTTAATACATAAGATTTGCCTAAATTCGTTCTTAATATGTCAGACTAGCATTGAAACAGAATTGTGAGTTTTATTATGTTCCCAATATAAGTATTTGTTGTCCAATACCAAATCTCAGACGACAAATATATTTCTCAAACTCTGAACCTGTTTTTCTCTTTAAAACAAAATCTTCTACGCTCTAAATTAATCTGTTTAGCGTATATTACATCATAAAACATGCTAAAATCCTAAATCAAAGTCCACAACTATCTTTAGCAACATAATTTTATTTTAACCCAACCCGTGTTTATGTTACCTAGCTAAATACAAACCACCAAACTATTTCTAAGGTCAATCTAACATGTCGCTAAATTTCGTTGAATACCATTTTCGGGTATAAAAGGGTTATAGTATAGAGTTTGAAAGCTATGATTGAATAAGTTAAAGTGGTCTGGTGGTTTAGCTTGATACTCTCAATCTCGTTTCCTCGGGTTCGAGTGGTGCGCTAGACTGATTTCATTTTTTGCTTTAATGAGTGGCATAAATGTAAATAACTCATCTTTTTCCCTCAATTTTTTTTAGGGTTTTCGACAGCTCAAGTTGTATTCATGGCGGCCGGCTTCAGTTTTCTCTTATATCATCAAATTTTTATGCGATTTCGTATTGTTTATGTTTCAATTACATAAATCTAACACTAAACACACGATTTTGATCATTCAAAACTTAGAAAAAATATAAAAAAATTGCTGGCTCCGTTTTTCTTGCCGATGATGGTGAAATAGCCACGACACACCACCACCGCCAAACGTCTCGCCGGTGCGTAATCGTCCTCTTCTTGTTTGGTTTGTTGTTCTAGTGAGCGTGGAAAGTGGCTCGTACTCGCAAGACTCGGCTCGAGCGAGGGCATGGGTCTTATGACCTCAAATTAATTTGACCTTGTTTTCAAACATGTCTTATTCCCTCAATTACATTTATATTTCTTTTAGCTTTTAACCTATTATCACCAGTCATAATGTAAATATCTCTCTTGTAGACAAAAGGACAATTTTATCATTTTGACTATACTGGATCATTTTGACGGCCCACAATTTTTATGTTATAGGTATTTTCTTAATTTCTTACTTCTTCTATGATTTACACCCAATTCACTCTAATTATATATACTAGATTTTTTAACCGCGCTATGCGCGGATAAGATATTATATGTATTTCTCAATTCTAAAAAAAATGTATAATATTGTATTACATTATTTAAAGAATATAAAATAAGACTACATAATATTTTTAAAATTTTCTTTGTGGAAATCATTATGTTATTTGATTGTTGTACTTGATTCACATATTTGCATAGATATTTGTGATAGATGAATAACTATATTTTTATTATCAGTAAATAATATATAGTTAGTATATAATATAAGAAAAATGAAATTATTTACTTTTTAAACAAACTTGTCTCATGTTGGGGACTCGGTTATAGACATATCATATTCGAAAGATATATTTTTACAGTTATCAATCTTCTTAACAGTCAAGAAACAAATCCGAATATCAAAAAATATCTTCATATTCGAATGAAACATTTTTACAATTACCAATCTTCTTAACAGTCAAGAAACAAATCTAAATATCAAAAAAATATCTCATACGATCTCTTTGTGGAATAACTGCTCTGAAGAAATTGAATTTAGGCATAAAAAAGGACTGGAAATGGATGTGCAGATGTTAGGCCTGGGTCAGCTTTACAAAATACTATTCATAGTTCATATATCATTTATGT
>NW_013617541.1:0-228 GCF_000695525.1 Brassica oleracea var. oleracea | reverse complement strand
GGAACCGAACCGAGAACCGAACGGGTACCCGAATATATAAAAATATTAATTATATATACATATAACATCATTAAATATATATTTTAAATTTAAAATTCTATTAAAAGTATCTGAAAATAGTTTAGGATAGCTAAATTATTATAAAGTATCCAAACTACCCGAAAGTATCCGAAAGTATCCGGATAGTTTTATCCGAAATATCCAAAGTAATCCAAAATATCCAAATTT